>NC_142651.1:36878571-37030867 GCF_055504915.1 Nelumbo nucifera | reverse complement strand
GAAACGAGTCAGCCAATCCGTATACCCAAAAATAACATTTTTGAGAGAATAATCTCTACCAAGGCTACCACGTGGAAAAAACGGGTTGAGACAGAAATATTGAAAAAATGCAAAAATTTTGCAAAAAAATATTGGAAATTGCAGAAAATGCAAAAACGACAGAAATATTGCAGAAAATGTAGAAAAATACAGAAAATACCAGAAAATTGCAGAAATTAATGAAAACACAAGAAAAATGCAGAAATTATGTAGAGAAGTTTCAGAAAATTCAGAAAAAATATAGAAAAATAACAGATAAGTTGTGAAAAAATGCAGAAAATACCAGAAATTGCAGAAAATAGTAGAAAGTGCAAAAAATGCATAACTTTTGCAGAAAAATTGCAAAATAATGTAGAAAGTACCAGGAATTTGATGAAAACACAAAAAATGCTTAAATTATGCAGAAAATTTCCAGAAAACTAAAAAAATGCAGAAAAAATACTAGAAAATACAGAAAATTGCATGAAATACAAAAAATACCAGAAAATCGAAAAAATAATGCACAGAATAACAGAAAATTGCAGGAAATACAAAAAATAACAGAAAATGTAGAAAAATACCAGAAGATTACAAAAACAATGCAGAAAATATAATAAAGTTTCAGAGAAATACCCAAAAATTGCAGAAAATAACATAAAATAGCAAACAATTTCAAAAATTATGCAAAAAAGTACAAAAAAAATTCAGGAAATGCAGAAAATAGCAAAAATTGCAGAAATGTCTGAAATGCAAAAAGCAATGCATAACTTTTATAGAAAGAAATCAAAAAATTCAAAAAAAAACAAAAAACAAAAAGAATTGTAGAAAATGCATGAAAACACCAAAAAAACATAGCAAAAATGGTAGGAGGAAGGCTCAACCTTTACCCAGAAACCTTTGGCCTGAATAGAGACTTTCGAATTATTAAAGCCAAGGATTAAAGTATCGGTATGGAGTATCGGCTGTTATATCGGATAACACGAATACGGATACACTTTGGAAATGCATGGATACAGATAAAAAATATGGAAACGTATAGATATGCTAGGGAAATACATACAAATTTTATAAATACATTAATAACACTAAATTTAAGATCAAAATAATCACAAAATAGCAATACATGGGAAATGTAAATTTTAATGATATATAATAAGAAATATATTACAATTAGTATACTAGGATGTGTAGCTATCATATAAATTTATTTACAATGGATCAATCAAGAGTCCAAGACACTAAAAATATGGACCTATTATATTTTACTTATTATATCAATTATTATTTTATTTTATTATGTTAATTTTTTTTAAATTAACAAAAATCAACTCAAATTAAAATATGAATTAAAAATTTATAAAAATATAATCTTAACTTAGAGTGTATCAACTTTGTTAAAAATTCTACGATACATATCATATACAAATTCATAGTTTTTAATCACTAAAATAATTATTCCATTATTAATATTTTTATCTATAAATTTTATGAAATAAAAACCATTTTTTGAAATAAATGTACATTAGTGCATTTGATAGATTCAATTTAATATTATATTCTTCAATACTTTTGTTTATAATATTTTTATTTTTTGTAAATAATAAATATTTTTTATTACCTATTAATGTAAATTAAAATATTAGTTAATAATTTATAAAAATATATATAAATTTTATTATTTATATCATGTGTGAATTTATAAATTTTAAGTATTAAAATAATTATTCTAATATTAATATTATATTTGTATAATTTTTTATATTAATAATCATCTTTTTATATAAATATAGATTTGAAACATTATTCATTCTATTAGTTTATAAAATAATATTTTTTTAATTTTTTGTTAGAGTTGTTAAATATAAATATTTGTTTTTTGTTTAAATTTCATGTGAACACAAAAGATAATAAAATCTTTTGTATATCACTTTTAATCACAAAATTGCATTTGACTTGGTGGCTTGAAATAGAAGGAGAATGTTAACACGCTAGGTGGATTCAAGTTTGAGTCTCCTTAAATTCATTTTTTATTGTGAGGCTTGGCAAAATCGTTGACCCAACCCATCTTGACCATAATGGGTACCTCGACCCAACCCACCCTAACCCTTTTTCACTGACCCTTATGGATTGCTCAACCCATATTTTCACACCAATAGAATGGGTGGGTTCCAAGGTGGATGGATTGGGTGGGTCAAATGGGTTGGGGTCAAGATTGCCTACCCTAATTAAGATAGAGGTCTATTTGAGTCTCGACCTGACAGAGAGTGAATCCAACCCCAGACACTCAATCACAAAGAAATCAGACTCTTCTAGAATCTTCTAAACCATTTCTTTGACCACTTGAAATGGTTTTTTAAAGTATTTTAAGAAAATGTTCTTTTAATAATTAAATAATATTAAAAAAATATATTCTAAAATTTTGAAAAGAAAAGTTAAAAAATATAATATATTCGATACAAAATACCAATGCATCCCTGCTAGCATATTAGTGTATCAATATTTGTACCTTAAGTTGTATTTGGTTGCAATGCAAATAAATTTGCCCTGATGCAAAACCAAGGAAATGCAAATGATTTGATTGTAAATTCTTACCTATTTTTGTTTCAAATTTTATCTTGTTTTGTTTGATTACACTACAAATGGAGTAAATTAAGACATGAAGCAAAATAAAGTAAAATCCAAAACAAAATTAAACAAGGTTTTTTTATTTTTTACATTTGCACTCCCACGCATTTGTACTAGTGCAAATAAATTTATCTTACAACCAAACACAGCCTTAATTGCAAAAAAAAAAAAAAAAAAATCCATTGCTAATTCACACTCTTTCCACCGCCGAACGAAGCTTCGAAAAGACAACCGAGCACCGCCAAGCAATCGAAGGACTCCACAGTTTGTAAAGCCCCGTTTGGCATCAATTCTAATATTTCTCATTCTTAGAATCCATCCAGAAAAGAACAGATTCTAGATTTTCTTGATTCTAAGAATATATGTGTGAACATTTGGCACACCTTTTTCTCATAATCAAGATCAAGTCTGGAAACAAATCATTGAGAAGGGAACTCTAGATTTGAAACGATCACAGCCGAGAATTCAATTGCCTTGTGAGCACATGACTCATGGAATGGTTAAGTCGTAGAGGTGAAGAGGATGAAACCATCGTGGTGGAAGATAATTAAGAGATGGAGCTTGGAATCGAGAGTGATTTCACTAGGGCGAAAGATGCAAACCCAAGTCTTGGTGGGGTTGATAGTAACGTCTTTGGTAAGGATGGGTTGGAGCGAGTCAGAAACATCACCAATTGCTGGAATATCAAAGCTCAAATGGTGTCAGGTGAGAGAGCTATCCAGGTTAGGAATGATTTTGAGGTATTCATAGGGATTGATGGAGCTTGCAGTTAAGGAGGGATCTACCATGATATCTAGAACTTTTGACTGAAGTACAGTGCCAATCAATCAATGACCAAAGCTCAGCTACTAAGAAGGAAATAGGAATTAGAAAACAAGAAGAAATAATTGAAGGAAGGGGAAGAAGAAATACAAGGAAAAAATGTGAGAAAGAACCAAGATTTTACCTGAGATTTTGGCTGGCGCCGAAGGACCGTTATAGAGCTGTTGAGGTTGGAATAATTGAAGAAGGGGAAGAAGAAGAAGGGAATGGGGTATGGTGTCAAGTAGGTGCTTTAAGAATATGATTATTATTGATGTAAGCAAGGTGGTTAGGTTACGTACAATGGTCTCCTTGAAGGACAAAGGAAGACCAGATGCAGGACGTAAGCTAAAGTATAGGGCAAATGTGAGTGATAAGATGATCCTTTCATTACGAGATAGACCCCTATTTATAGGGAGGGATCCTGAGGTCCCAAAAGGAAGGAGCCAAAAGCGTTTGATTCCCATTAGGAAAGAGAATCTCGTATTCGTTGTCAGTTGTTAGGGAGCACTACTAGGGTTTCGCCACATTTCTTATGAGATCTATCAAAGACGAGCTCTCCTTTTGTTTGAAGATTCTCATAACCCATGTGTGCTACTTCCTTTCATGACCCATTTAACCAATGTGGCATGAGTGGCGTCATTGTTTAGTGGGCGCGCCTTGACTAGGTTTACGGGGTGTCCTGTCACGGGCGTAATTTAAAGATGCACTTGTAACTAACATCCATTCCGGATGTACAATGATTTTACGAAAGTTTTGATTCCACGTTGATTTTGAATTCATCACAACTACGCGCGTGTCTAAAGTTCATCGCAAAACTATGCGTGTCTAAAGTTCATCACAAATTTACATTAGCCAAGGTTCATTGCAGATTTACATTGGCCAAGGTTTATCGCAAACTATTTCAAGTACGGGTTTATCGCAGTCATGCGAAGATTTATAAACACATCCTAGACGTTCGATGAGTTATGAATTCATCGCAAGCGTCCATGTGGTATTAATTCACTATCCTTTGCACTCTGATGGTCTAAGCAATTACTATGTACCTACAACTAATAAAGGCAACTTTTAGGCCCTAATATTAATAAAAATAATACTTTCAATATAATTTTTAAAATATGTTAACTTTTTAAAAAATATATTAAATAAGGGCAAAAACACTATTCATATTCTTCCTCCTACAAACCATCAATCTGCGTCGCCGCCTCCAGCAACCTCCAGTAATACCTCTGCCCACTTCCACCTCTTCCACCACCTCTGCCGCCACCTCTGCCCACCTCTGCCCCAGCCATGCGAATCTCAATGACTAACATCCACCAGCACTGCCGTCACCACCTCTGGCAATGCCACCTCCACCCACCGTCACCCTAGCCTTGCAAATCTCAATGACTACCATCCATCAGCGACGCCACCGTCGCCTCCTTCTTGGCCCACCTCCGACAACACCGCCTACACCCACCTCCGCCCCAACCCTACAAATCTCAATTACTACCATCCACCAGCATTACCGTTGTTGCCTCCACCTCTGCCCAACTCCGGCAATGCCAATCGGATGACATGAGGTGGCTAGTGGCATTACTAGAGGCAACGCTGGAGGATGGTGGTCATTGAGGTTTGGAGGGCTGGGCTGGGGCGGAAGTGGTTTTGAAGAGGAAGAAGATGAACATCGTTTTTGCCCTTATTTGACATATTTTTTAAGAAGTTAACATATTTTAGAAATTATATTAAAAGTATTATTTTTATTGATATTTGGGCCCAAAAGTTGCCCTTTATAAGCTATAATCACTTAAGAATAAAGGGAATTACCAAAGTGCCCCCAACTTCACGTGTGACTATATCACACGTATTCGTTAATTCAAATTAATGTGGCAAGAATTGGGTCATGCGAATATCACATTTTTGAGAAGTAAACTTTTTTCACTCTACAAAATCTCGTTTTTGGAGGGATCCCGTTTTGAATGAAAATTAGTCACTTGATTAAAACGTAATCGATAGAATCACTCCTCGCCAAACCGAGCATAATTTACCCTATTGTCCATTTATTAAGGCTCAATTTGGAAGAAGTACAACAACAAATATGTAGAGTGCAAAACCCTATAATTTGTATTATTTTGTATAGATTTGAACTGTACAAAGTGGGACGTGAAGGCATGCGCGAACTGCACCCAACTTCTTATTGATCCAGGTGCCAGGTTCTGATACCACGTACGGGCTACTCCTCTAAAAGTGGTGGAGAAGGCCATGCACATGCACGACTCATTGGCTCTTGCTAGGTGCCTCTGTGACTGGAAGGCATCTACGTGATCATTTGGGTCAAACGACCCGTCATACTTGTCAAAAGAGGGGAGCTTGAAGTCTATAGGCATTGGGACTGCCAGGAGTTCGGAAGACAGGGAGACGGAACTGAAAGGAGGGAAGCCTTGACTTCGCCTGAGCTTACCTCTTCTTTGCCTTCGAGCTCGGGCAGGTTGTGGGTGGCAAATCGGCGATCTCGGTGGCGGCGTCTCTGCTTCTTGGCGGGCTCGGCATTTGTGCTGCTCACCTCCGTGCTGTTAGGAATGGTTTGTGCAGGAAGTAGCTCGGGCCGCTGGTGATGGCTGCGGACAGAGGGATCCTGCTTGGATTCTACAGCCAGGATCTCGAACCGGTTCTTCAAGATCGGGGCTTCTAACTTCGACTGCCAAGGTGATGTAGACCTGGCGAGCTGGGGTCCTCCCGACCTGACCGCCCGCGGCGAGACCGAGGTGGTCAGTCTTTCTTGTCTGTCGCGAGAGGAGGACTGGCTCTTAGGAGGGTTTTGGGAGGCTTCTCCTTGGCGAGAGAGGCATTCGTCCTGGCGGCGAGACCTAGCTCGCTGTGAGGCTGGGTGTCGAGGAGGGAGCTGCGGCTGCTGAGGCTGGGGTTGAGGCAGTTGGGGGAATTGCTGTTGGTAGTGATACTGGGAGACGTGGTGCAGCACTTGCTGCTGGTAAATCTGGTGTTGCTGGAGCTGTTGCACTTGGGCTTGCATGGCCCGCATGCACTGCATCAAATCATCGAATTGGCTCTGGCTGGTCGCCAGAGGAACGACAGTTGGTTCAGCAAAGGTCGTTTCGATCGAGGAAGGTAGGGGAACACCCACAGGCGTCGTTGCTCACGGCATGTTCGGGTTGGGAACTCCGTCCACCGAGAGAGGAATGGTGAACTGCCCAATGCAAACCGTGGGAACCTAGGACTGCTTCCTGGAGTTACCCATCTCCATGCTTCGTCCAACGTTGCTAGAAGAAGCCATGAGTGTCGAGTTTTCAGAGAAGAAAGAACTATGGAGGTTTAGAGGAAGGCTTTTAGAAGCGTTTCCCACAGACGACGCCAAATGGTGGTGTGCGATCCGGTCACTCCTAGCTGTCACTTACGTGGCTCCTAGAAGGTACCTGAGATGGAGAAGAAGAAGAATCCTCGGGGGCTTGCCCGGCGGGAACACTCCGATGCTTAAGTTAGTATTCTGTAGGAGAAGCAAGGAGAAGATGAAGGCTAAGAGTGCAGATAGCGCGAGAGTAGAAGTTGATACCTTCGTTCCTTGATACTCGCTCCGTATAACAGAAATCCGTTGTATCCGGTCCATTGGCCTCTGACAGGGCAGGTATAACCGCCACTGTCAGCCTGGCGCAGCCATTACTGGCTGGGCTGAGGTGGTACGCGCGGGGCCGTCACCGCAGGGTGCGTGCCTGTCTGGTGTAAGGCACCCTCTAAAGGTGGCAGGCACGACGCTGTTTGACGAGGGATATGGCTACTATCCCCATATTTGTCGGGTACGGTGGTCGGGTAGGAGATCCTCCTGTGATATGTTGAACTACCCTTCTGTGAGCTACCCTATGTTGGGCTACCTCGTAAGCGGCGAGCTGCCTATGGTAAGCTAAGCCGAGCTGTCTGGCCCGAGGTGTCTCCACCTCGAGGAATCTATAAGGGGATCGGCGTGTTCCTGTCTGGGAGAAGCTTCCTGAGGAGTGCCCATGCGGCCCATTCCCGAGCTACTTTGTAGCGACCTCGGAATACTTTAGGATTACCTTTAACAGAATTGGTCCTTGTGGTGACTTGTCTGCTTGGGAGCTTGGGCGAGCTAGTTCCCCTATCTCGTGAGCTAAAGTTGCCATAGAGTATCCCTTCAAAGGTAGCTCGGGGAACCCAGAGCTCGCGTTGTGGCGAGCTTCTCCTTTTGTGAGCTACGATGTAACGAGTTGCTTTATGGACCCGTCACTTAGTTGTACTAGACTACAATGCTGAATTGTTGTTCGCGCTGAATAAGTATCCACGTGTCATCGGGTTAAATCGTCCCATCACAAAGATAAAACGATGACTTTATATTAGCCTATTAGGATTGTGTCGGCCGGATTTCTTACTTATTTTGTGATAAAGTATTTTCATTGTTACACGAGCACACGTCACACACCCGGCATACCTTGCACTTGATATGGACCCACCCATTTTCCTTTAGCCGTTTTAATTGATTAATTACGAGACAATGGAATCAAAAGTAAAGCAACAATAAATATTGTAAAAACAAAATGTCTTAATTGCTACTTGATATGGACCCATTTTCCTTTACTTGGCTTCCCATCATACACCACAAAGAGGAGGTAATACCCCGGTGGCGCCAACACAGCTGTTGAGGGTGCATAACCATCCATGGCATAACCTCCATCCGATGTCTGTCTCACCCCATCAACATCAATCCCCAAAACTAACATCCTCTGGTTCATCGAGAATGAATGCGTGGTGAACGAGGGGGCAACCATTGTCAAGTACATCTTCTGGGCTTCTCCCTTCCCCTTCAGATCGAAGCCCACCGAGATTTTCTGCTTATATGTGACTCTCGGCCCAGGCTTTATCCAAGTGATTGTTGGCCGAGATGTGGCCGAGCTCATATATGGCGGAGAGAATGCCTCGATGCTCAGCTCAGTCGGGTACAGTGCTGAGAAATTGTAATTCACGTTGGGGTTGCTCCCACCCACCAAAACTCGACCATCGGAAAGCAAATGGGCTGTCGAATGGTAGAGCCGCGGGGTCTTGCTCGGATTTAAAACTTGGAAGCTACTATGGCCTTGGGTTCTTGGTGTGTCAGGCCGGTAAAGAACCGGATTCAAAACAGGTTCTCTCCCAACTCCCCAACCGGCGCTACCTTTTGCTGCACCATTTATGATGAGGACATCCCCTGTAGGCAGCAAGATCATATCTCCCATTACCCTATTCAGCGGCATTTCCTCCATCTCCCATTTTGGGTCCTGTGCAGTAATAATCAAACGGCCACAGGTTTTAGAGGCGGGTACAAATATGCCATTGTTGGCTTTATGATTTGAATCTGAAGGCGCTCCACCGCAGACCAAGACCTCCGCATATGGCGGACTCTTATTATCAGTGCCCAGCTTCAATGGGAGAAGCACCGAGGAACCTGTGCTTGGGTAATTCCTAGAAACTCCACCGGGCATGACTGGATAACGCCTGACTATACGGTTGTTCACGTAGTCTAGCAGAATTGCCCGGTCGTTAGCGAAGACAAATAGATTTCCGTCGGTGGATAGGTGAAGAAAAGGGTATAAATTGTTCTCTGAAGAATATGTTGTCTCTTTAAGAAATGCAAGTGGGAATACCATGAAATCTGAACTCGAACCCTTTGGGATGAATTCGTAAGAAAATTGCCTTCTACCTCCAACAACTATCATCTTGCCGTTGGGCAAAATATGGTTGGATGCGTACCACCTGCGAACAGCGAGACCATTTGGAACCTCATACCAATCACAGTCTGCACATGGCTTGAAGTAGCGAACGGCACGCTCGCCATCGTTGAACCCACCACTTTGCACTAACACACCCTCCGGCGACAATGCACCTGAAGAACACCATGTATCGGTCAGCACAGTAAGGGGGCGTACGTCTCTGCTTGACGGGTCAAACTCAACGGAGTGAGCATAACAGTCTCTGGTCAGAGCTTGATCCCTGGAATCGTTTCGACACTTGCCCGCCGGCAAGGAAATATTGGAAGGGCCGAAATCTGTTCTATCGAACGCGACAATCCGATCATTTGGTAGCAAAGCCATGTGCATTGCCGAGATCCCAATACTCTTCTTCAACAACTCCCATCCACCATCGTTGGACTCGCTGCTTCTAGTCTGGGCCAAAATGAAGGAACAAAACATTGTTAAAACAACGGTGGAAGCTCTTGCTTGCATAGCTGTTGCTTTGTTCTTCGTTATAGGCGTAAACATATCTCGACTTCTCATTCAACAGTTTTAGATTGATTAACGTGTTTATATAAACACATTCAAGTTAAAATTTTTCGTGGTCAAGGGTAGAAATTGATGAAAGAAGATTGATAGATTTAATGGGGTTGGAGAAGGTGTGCACAAGAACTCTAGGGTCTTGTGCTCTAGGCCATTCATTTGGCCTGCACTGTCGTCGCTTGCGTTTTTCAATGAAACTTCCTAATACAGAACCGAGAAAAGGACCACACTGACTAGGGTTCAACCCAGGTGTCTATTTGCATGGACTTTTTTGTTAGCTTGATGGATTCATGTTCAGCCCTATTCCTTCGTGCCTTCTTAAATGGATTTCTCTTTTTCTGATGCATTCTTCAATTCTGTTGGGTAGATAGCAGAAACTGAACCAACCCTAAACCAGTAGATGTAAATGCATCAACTACCATATTTTCTTTTCCAATCGTCAGGCATTTATGTCTATCTCGTGAATATAAATAGTGATAACTGGTAAGGTTGATTCAGGATTGTTAATTAATTGAGAAAGACTGACCATATTCCATAACCAATTTTACTTTTAGCGGTGGTAGACCAGAATTTGGTTTTGAATGTGGTAAAAACTATGCTCTCCAATATGTAACATTGTCACATCAAGAATTTATTCCTAACTGCTGAAGTAGAAAACCGGAAACCCACATGCTTGATGTACGTGTTTAGACATTAAGTTATTTATCTAAGATCTAGTAATTTATTTTAATCATGTAATAACACTGCTGCTTAGCTAAGAAAGGTCTAAAAAGAGTCTGGGTTGATTGTTCAAAATCCATTTGAGTGGATTTAAGATCTGCCAATCAAGACTTAATTAGATCTTAACTGTTATATCTTTTTGTATTTTCTGACTGTTTTATTTTATTGAAATCATCTTGCTAGTCTTTACCAACAAAAAAATCAAGAAAAAAAAATGTACATGTCCCACAAAAGCCCAACAAATAGTCTCCGGCCATATGAAGGGAAAAAAATGAAAATTGAAAAATTCCTTAGGCACAGTTAGGACTAATTAGGAAGGAGTAGGAATACAAATATATAGAGTCTAACTTTAGTTCCACAAACTTTAAATCCAATATTTAAACTTCCAAAATTTGTCAATTTAGTTTTCCTTAATAGTCCGTCGGTTATTTTTATCACGTAATGACATGTGTGACTAGACCTGTTCATGGGTCAGGTAGTCCAACATGTCGGGCAGGGCTCTCATTTTAAGTCGGGTTTGGACATTATTTTAGGCCCACGGGCTTGTGCTCGGGCCTAAAACACCAAGTCCAACCATTTTTCAGGCTAGGCTCGAGCTTTCTCAAAAAAGTCTGGCCCGATACCAAGCCCGACTTGATAATATAAATAATTTTTTAATAAAAACATATTTTATTTAATAAAAAATATATACAATGTTTTTTTCTTTGTTTCTCCTCTCTATTTTCAAATAATAGTGAGATATTTTATTACTTTTGAGTTTTTGAGGGTTTTAATAAAAATAAAAGACTTTTTATAGAATAAAAAAGATAAAAAATTCGGTTTTCAAATTTCTATCCAGGCATGAGCTCAGGCTCAGGCCTGGGCTTCATGCTTTATATGTGGGCCTCAAGCTCAAGACCTAGGCCCAATGGTCAGGCCGAGTTTAGGCTTGGGCCTGAATGTATTCTATTGATACATAGGCAAAGCCCGGCCTGACTCATGAAACATTCTATATACGACTTAAAACTTTTGAAAATATCAAAACTACCCTTCGAAACAAGATACCGTTAATCATCTTATTTCTCAAGAATCAATATTAAATCAAAGCAACATTGATCTATCAGATCGGTTTTTACCTAGCTACTTTTCTCTATCAAATCAGTTTTTGACAAAACAAATTGAGTATGATGTTCGAAAATTAGGTGACACCCAAAGGGCATTTGTGACCTTTTACTTGTCACTTAATGGCTGGTTAAAAATTGGCACATTTTGAAAGTTTAGGTATTGGATTGCACGTTTTAAAGTTCAGGAACCAAAGTGATACTAGGCCCAAAGTACAGGGTACTAATCTACAATTTTCCCTATTTTTATATTATTTTGTATGTATTTGTAATGTATATATTTGTATTTATACTCTTTCCAACCATATCCGTAATAACTTTTCCTCATTTACTTTCTTGTTTTTATTTACTACAAAATTAATTAGTCAAACACAACCTAAGGCCCCGTTCACTTTTCAGGAAGTTACTTACCCAGGTAAATGCACTTACCTGGGTAAGTGTTCCTTGGCTAGGTAAGTGCATTTATCCAAGGCTCAGCTCAAAGTATTGGCCCATATCGGCTGATACGTATTGCGCCGATGGCTTCCCGATGCGCCCCTCCAGGGGTTGTATCAGGTCAGACCATGGTTTAGAGGGTAGTCGGGCCTTAAACTGACCCCTCTGAACCGGTTTTGAAAATAAAATAAATAAAACTTCAAAAAAAGTACCGATACAAAGCCTATACGCCCTACCAACGTATCAGTTTGCATCGATATTTTGAACCTTGCATTTATCCATATTCTTTTATTTCCAAAGTAAATAAGACAATGACTATTTTAGTCATAAAAATCTATTATTAATAGGGATAATTTTATCCCATCCAAGTACCGGCAACTTCCCCCACAGGTGGGAAAATTACTTACCCACCTAGGAGTGATATTCATGAAAATTTTATTTTCCATGAACCCCTCATAAATTAAAAAAAAAAACAATATGGATATCTTATTAAATGAATATTTAAAATATCGATACACATATATAAAAAAAATATTGCATATCATGCATTTAGAACAGACATGAATACTCTCTCTCTCTCTCTCTTTAATTTTCTTATTTTTACAGTTTGATATTTACGGATGGACTTATGAGAATGAGTATTAACGGTCAATATCTCTTTAACTCTTTAATATTTAGAGTTTCATTGACCTTCGACACCATATATATAATACACACAATACAAAGCGATGCATGTACATACATGCGCCATATAGCTCTCCATTTACCTTCTTTGGTCTCACCATTTACCATAATTAATTGATTGACCATTCATGTTAAAAAAAAAAAAATAGAACATGGCATTTATTTGTGGGAAACATTCTTCAAGGAGTCAATCTGAATTCTGTCTCACCATAGGATTGGGACCCACCATGCATGAAATGTACAGAGATAGATCATGTAGTAACATGCCAGGACTCCATAACATATGTTACATTTATAAGTCTGGATCACCTCCCAATTAAAAATTGTTCTAACATTATCTGTAATTATATGATACTAGTAAGCATGCAAGTGCTTTGCAGGTAGCAATTCTAGATAATGATAATGATAGTAATAATATATTCAAAATATTTTATAAAAATTATGTAATTTTTATTTTTCATTTTTATATTTTATATTTTTTTATTATTAATCAAATTCATATTGCAAAATCCAAATCTAATTACATAAAACACCTCATCCAAATATATGATAATCGGATCGAGTTGTGAAGTTTCAAGCATCATTTATAAGCCTACCTATTTTGCTAGACTTTTCTTTTTGGTGTTTTTTTTTGTTCATTTATCAAAAATTTGTAAGATTTAGATAGAGGGAATTGAATGAAGTGAAAAATATTAGTGCAATTTACAATTTAAACCTTATAATTAAATAGGGACTAAATTCAAAATTGAGTATTTTAGTCAAAAGAAAGTTCCACAATTTTATTCATATTTTTTAATAATAGTGCAAATATAGAATTAGAGGGGTTTTCAGTTTTTTCTACAAATTTTTTCTATGTAAAATAATTCTAATATATCACACTTACCTTTTAATGTGCTTTAATTTTTTTTTGGAAAATTTATGTATTTTATTAATTTTTATTATTTATTTATGACATTAAAGGTTAAAACATTTAACCCAAAATTAGAACTATTTATTATTAATTTTTATATTTCATTTTTTGTTAGTTCTAAATTATGTATTTCATTTTCATTATCAATAAAATAGTTCTTCTTTATTATACTTATTTTTTAATTTAATTAATAAAAATATCATAAATGTATTTCATTTTCATTATCAATAAAAATAACTTAAAAATTGTTGAATTTCTTAGCCACCATTTGCATAAAAAATGGTTTTATTTTTTAGTCAATTGTAAAATATATGGGTTTATATTGTTAACAATATTGACATAGATCTAATTAATAGCATTTTTTTAGTGTAAAATAACTTAAAAATATAAAATTTAATAAGAGAAAATGAGATTTAATACCTTAAGTAATAATTGAAGTTACGTTTTCAACCCTTACAATTACAAATGGATTAAATACAAAAGTATAGGCATTTTAGCAGACATTAAAGCTACCATTAAAAGTATAATAAAATGACTTGTATATCCTTTTCTCAAACAAAGAAGTAAAGGGTTTGCACGTGGCAATTCTAGATAATGATAATTATAGTAATAATATATCCAAAATTTTCTATAAACTTTATGTATCTTTGATTTTTTTTGCTACTTTCTTGTTTTTTATCATTAATCAAATGTAGATTGCAAAATTCAAATTTTATTACATAAACACCTCATCCAAATATGTGATAATCAGATCAAATTGTGAAGTTTCAAGTATCATAGACAAGCCTACTTACTTGGTTAAACTCTTCTTTTTATAATGTTTTTATCTTTTTGGTGTATCTTTTTCTTTTGTTCATTTATAAAAAAATGTAAGATTTAAATAAAGGGAATTAAATGAGGTGAAAATTAGTAGTTAAATTTACAATTTTAACCTTATAATTAAATAGGGACTAAATTAAAAAATGAGCATTTTAGTCACTTTTTTAAAAATCGAACTAGACCGGATGATCAAACCATTTGGACCGGGAACCGGTTAGGTCACCAATTCCATTTTGGCCTTAAATCGCTATTTTACAAAAAAGAATGTTGAAATGATCAAAGAACTGATGGCCTAAACGTTGAGTTACTTTCAAACTATTTCCAATTTTTTTTATTTTTAAAAGAAAAATTAGAAAATTTAAAAATTAAAAAAAGAAACTTTCAAATCTCATGAACTTGTTTGATTATTCCCAATGGCCAAAATTAGTTTGGTTTTTTAGTTTTTCCATTTTGATTTTGAGTTTTCTCATTTCTATGATTCTTTTAAGTTGTAACAATAAAAAAATTGTAACTCTAATAAAAAAAAATCTATAAAAGAGATGGGAGATTAAATACCAAACTTATATTAAAATCTAAGATAACACCAATGAAGCAAAAGATTTGGGATCTGGGAGAGATTTAGAAAGATGAGAGACATGTAAGCAAATGGTATTGTAACAATGATGTTGATGAAAATGGTGACAACCACCTCTTCTTCTTCTTCTTCTTCTTCTTCTTCTTCTTCTTCTTGTGACAACCACCTCCGGCGATGTTCCCTTTTCTTCTTCTTCTTCTTCTTCTTCTTCTACTTCTTCTTCTTCTTAAGACAAAATGGTTCTGCAACAACGATTGATGAATATGGAGACAACCACCTCCAACAATGCTCCCTTTTCTTCTTCTTCTTCTTCTTCTTCTTCTTCTTCTTCTTCTCAACTTTAATCAGTCGCCTCTTTCTCAAACTCTCACACTCCCCTCTAATCCTAATCTAACAGTCAAAATAAAAAGTTGCATTATATTTTATATCTTATTAGTTTGACTTGCTCAAATTAGATAGTTGAACCGTTGACCTAAAAACTGGAAGTCAAAGCAATTCCATTTCTAGATCGGTTGTTAAAACCTTGATTTTAGTCAAAAGATAGTTCCACAATATTATTCATATTTTTAATAGTAGTGTAAATGTAGAATTATAGATGTGTTCAATTTTTTCTATATTTTTTTTTGTATTTTTGTGTGTAAAAATAATTCCGATATGTCACACTTACTTTTTGTTTAATATGATAAATACATGATATTATACATGTGCTGAAATGCTGTTTTTTTTTTTTGCAAAATTTATGTGTTTTTTTGCTTTTGTATTTTTATATTTTATTAAACTTTATTATTTATTTATGACATTAAAGGTTAACACATTTAACCCAAAAGTTTAACTATTTATTATTAATTTTTATATTTCATTTTGGTTTGTTCTAAATTATGAATTTCATTTTTACAATCAATGAAAATAACTCTTGTTTATTACACTTACTTTCTAATTTGATTAATAAAAATATCATAAACGTGACTTATTTTTAGCCACGATTTAGATAAAGAATGGTTTTGTTTTTTAGTCAATTTTAAAATATATGGCTTATGTTATTAAAAAATATTGACATGGACCTAATTAGTAACATTTATTAGTGAAAAATAACTTTAAAATATAGAATTTAATAAGAGTAAATGTGATTTAATACCTTAAGTATAAGACTTAATGAGAGGGGATTAAATGATGTGAAAAGTAATGATTAAAGTTACACTTTCAACCCTTACAATAATTAGAGATGGATTAAATACACAAATATGACCATTATAGTAGCCATTAAAGTTGCCACTAAAACTATAATCAAATGACTTTTATAGCCTTTCCCAAACAAATAGTATAGATATACATAGGTCATGTATTGTGGATACAAATCATATTGGAATGGCTTTTTTGGGAGGAGATCCCAACTCTACATTTTTATGATATATATACATTTTTTTTGGTAAAAACTAATTTATAAAACTTCATATACATGAACTGTAGAAACAAGGTAATGATGCTATATTTTCTTTATAAAATGAACTAAAAATGACTGATATTGTATATCATATTGAAAATTTTTTTATGAAACTTGAACTAGTGATTCTTTAGTAAAAATACAACATTCAAACCAACTTTAACAAGAGATAAAAATATAAATTTTAAGTATATACAAACCTACACATTCAATTAGAATCTGATAGGGATAAATTAGTTCAAATTCAAATTAATATAAACAGATTCCATTTGCAGCTTAATAAGCTAACCCAGCCCAGACAACATTATCTCCCATCTTACTACCAAGGTTCCTTCAACCTCAAGAAATCCGATAATACTACTCTTTAAAATGTTTGACTAGTCAACTAGAATCATAAACGTGATAGCCAAATTAGGTGTTATTTATCAAAAATCATGGGTGGATTTTGATTGGTCAAAACTCTTCCCATACCATATCTTTTCTGCATCATAGATTTTCTCTTTTTTTTGAGAAAATTTCTTAAACTACCCTCAAGGTTTAGGAAATTGGCTAACTATACCCCTACTGTTTCAGTATTGTCTTAAAGTACCCCAACTGTTTCAAACAATTAACTAAATCCTTACCATCAATGTCCTTTAACAGAAGGATTAAAAAGACTATTTTGCCTAACACTATTCTTTAAATCTTTAAAATGAAACTTTTGACACCTTTCTCAATTTTCCAAGGCTTATCTTCCTTACCATCAGTTTCTTAAAGTACTCCAGTTCTTCTTCATCTTTCTCAGTCTATATTGGCCGCGCAAGTCCAGATCTAGATTCCTTAATCTGAGATGAGGTGGGCAGCTACGGAGGAAATTTGAACAGATATAAATGCAAATGTCAAAGGAGGGCTACCCTGTATCTATACTAGTTTCACCTTTCAAAGCCGACACAACACCGGCCTCTCTCTCTCCCCCATCCCCTTCGTTCTCTCTCCCTCTTGCCTCTATTTCATCACCGCCGCAGCAGCGGCAAACCCCTCGACATCCGGCCTCTCTCTCTCACTTGGTATGATGCCCGTGTGTGTAAACAATTAGACCTTTTGACAGCCCAAACGGTGAACCAGAGAAACAAACATGTAGTAAATAACCAGTCATTTTTGCAACATTTCCATATAACGTCTGTAAACAACTAAAGTCATTCAAAGGTCTAAGGTTCTGCGTTGCTTACGCCATACTGATGGATGCAGTGTTGGTGTATTCAATTGTAATCCCCACCAGATTTACATATTGAGCTAACCCACAAAGTTGAATCTTGATTCCTACTGAAGAAAACGAAAGCCAGGAAAATGATTTTGAAATGGGTTTTCTTGCTTCATATTGTGTCATCAATTATTAACTAAAAGCATATTGATTTGTTATGAAAAAGAGATAACTCCAAGAAACAATATCTGGTTTTGTTTTAGTAGTGGAATTGTTACCTAGGCTAGCTCTTACAACATCCATGTAGGTATAGTCTCTCTTCCCTGTAACAGGATCGGAAGATCTGTAACAGTCGACAAGCAGTGTAGAAGTGTGTTAAAAAATAATCCACTTTCCAGAAGTTTTCTAGAAGTTCAAACTTCTAGAATTAATTAGCATTCTAGAAACTAAATCTCTAAACCTCTAGAAAAAGTAATACACTTTCTAGAAGTTCTAACTTTTAGAATGTATTTGGGTCAAGAAGATGATGATTTCTAGAAAAGGGAAAATTCTAGAGAGAGATGTCTAGAATGTTGGTTGGCTTTGCTTCACCTACTTGGATCTACTATAAATAGGGCTAAGCCTGTACATTTGAGAACAACCCGATACAAGTTCCCACTTTTCCAACAACTTAAGCCTTTATCATTTGCTACGATCCTATCTTACCTAGTCTACTCTCTTTCACATCCCAAGTCCTAACAACTCTACTCTCCTCCATATCTCAACAGTGGTATCAGAGTCCGTTCGATTATTTTTGGGCGTTATTTCCTTTTAGCCAAAATTATTATCCCAAAACTTATCATGGCCACCACTCTAGCAAATAGCCAAATTCCAATCCCCATTTTTTAGGAGAAAATTATGACTATTGGGCCAATAAAATGACGGCTTTCTTCATGTCCCAAGGTCTATGGGAAATTGTAGATAAGGGATTTACAATCCCTAAAAGTAGTTCTACTCTGTCTACAGCAGAGCAAGAGAAATTATAGAAGAATATGGAGAAGGATAATATTGCTCTCTATCACATACAGATGGCAATGGCGGAATCGATTTTTCCAAGAATTAGTGGTGCTACAAGTGCAGAAGGTGCATGGGATACCTTAAAGGAGGAGTTTCAAGGCAGTGCCAAGGTATGTACTGTTAAACTTCAAACTCTTAGAAGGGATTTGGAGAATATGAAGATGAAGGATTCTAAGACCATTAAAAATTATTATTCTAGATTAAGAGAAATTGTCAATCAATTAAGAGCCTATGGAGAAGATTTTAGTAAAAAAATGTGGTTAAAAAATATTAATTAGTGTGGTAGAAAAATATGATCGAATAGTAACCACCATTGAGGAGACAAAAGATATCACCACTCTGTTAGTAACAGAGTTGGTGGGCTCTCTAGAAGTTTACGAAAAAAGACTGAGTAGGCATGATGAAAGCTCTATGGAGAACACCTTTCAGTCTAAACTCAATATAAGGTTTCAGAAATCCAAAAGAGATAAAAGAAAATTTAGAGAAAATTACAAAAAAGAAGAAAGTTGTAAAAACAATGAGAATGGAGGAGATATTAGGAGAGATAAAAAATGAAATATCCGCAATGCCGTATTTGCAAGAAAACCAATCATCCTGAGAAAGATTGTTGGTTTCATAGAAAACCACAATGTCAAAATTGTTAAAAACTTGGGCATGTAGAGAAGGATTGTCATCTTAAGGAAAGACATCAAGCCAATTATTCTGAAGAGAAGGATAAAAATAATTATCTATTCTATGCCTGTCATGTTGCATCGGAAGTAAAGGGTGATACTTGGTATTTGGATAGCGGTTGTAGTAATCACATGACAAGCAATGAGAAGATCTTTAAAGATATAAACAAGTCAGTCAAGTCACAAGTCCGGCATGGCAATGGAGAATTAGTGGAAGTCAAAGGTAAAGGAACTATCACTGTTAAGACAAGGAATGAGACACAACTCATACAAGATGTGTTGTTAGTCCCAAGACTAGAGACAAATCTATTAAGTGTTGGGCAAATGGTGGAAAGAGGATATTCTCTACTCTTCAAATGAGACTCATGCGCGATATACGACAACAAAAATAAAAGCTTAGAGATTGCTAAAGTAAAAATGCAGCACCAAAGGAATTTTCCCATCATATGGCAATACACCGAAACAACGGTGAGGCTCAGGAAGATGAATCATGGCTTTGGCATCGAAAATTTGAACACTTCAATTTGCACGGGCTAAAAGTACTCCATCAAAAAGACATGATGAAAGATCTGCCATCCATTCAAGTGATGAACGGCACATGCGAAGGATGATTACTTGGTAAGCGACATCATAAATCATTCCCATCAAAAGTGGTGCATGGAGAATCAAGAAAACCATGAAAGCTAAGGTTTCTTTGAGAGAGAGAGAGAGATAGTTAAAGGTTAGGGGAGGCTTTTTGAATTCTTCCCACAGACGGCGCCAAATGATGATGCGCAATCCGGTCGGTCCTAGCTGCTGGTCACCTTGCCTTTGACAGAGCCGAAGATGCCTGAAACAAGGAGGAAATTGGAGACTTCCGGAGAGGAACCCGGTTGGAACACTCCGTAGCTCAAGTCAGTGCTCTAGAGAAGGCAAGGGAAAATGAGAGACTTCAAGACCAGAAAGCACAAAATATCACATACCTCCTTCTTTGGGAGATGGGGGCCTTTTATAATCACCCTGTACACTCACTCCCATACCTCTGCCAAATCGGGCATCATCACCTCCGCCAGATCGGGTGTCATCATCCCTACCAGACGCTAGTTCGGGTGTCATAACCTCTGTCAGTTGCCAGTTCGGGTGTCATAACCGCCACTGTCCTTGTCAGGGCCGTCTCTGCCACGTCTGAGATGGCGGTGGTAGGTGGCCGTTGGAGGGCGGTTGTCATGTGTCGGACCCCTAATCAGTCAGGCATGCCACCTCCGTGTATGGGCTTCCTGGGCGTCAGGTACGGTTGTTCAGTCAAGCGACTTGGAGCCGAAATGGTGTGCGAGATGAAGTCTTGAGTTCAGATAGAAGTGTGGTCCGAACTGCCCCGGGATGAGTCAGCTCGGGGTTTTGCCCTTTGCGCTCCTTGTAAGGCTCAGGACCTCTAAGGGAGAGCTTGGGTTCTTCCTTAGGGAGCTCGGGTCGTGGGTTCCTTTTTTGGGGGAGCTCGAGACTCCTTTCCTCGGAGCTCGGGTTGTGAGCTCACTGCCATGCCGAGCTGGCGCTTCTGCCAGGTCACTCTCGGTTGCTTCCACGTGTCGCATGGCCAAGGGGTCGGGCCAAATCTCCCTCCATCAGTTCCAAAAGTATAAAGACTAAAGCCAATCAGTGATGAAGGAGAAGAAGGACCAAAAAGTCTTCAATCTACAACATCACCATCAACTCCATCATCAGCCACAATAGAAGAAGAAGAACAAGAAGAGTCATCTCCAAAATCGCCACTAAGAAGGACAAGGCCACTCAGTGAGATATATGAGACATGCAGCTTTGTAACTATGGAGCCTGAAAGCTTTGAAGGAGCAGGAAAACAGTAAGTATGGGTAAACGTGATGAAAGAAAAAATCACTATGATTGAGAAAAACAAGACATGGGAATTAGTGGATCGTCCTCGAGACAAAGAAGTGATCGGAGTTAAGTGAGTCTACAAGACAAAGCTCAACTCTGATGGCTCAATACAAAAGCACAAGGCGAGGTTAGTCGCTAAAGGCTATGCACAATTGCCTGGGATAGACTACAATAAAACATTTGCTCCAGTGGCACATTTAGACACTATAAGAGCACTCGTAGCGTTAGTAGCATAGAAGAAGTGGAAGATCTATCAACTTGATGTCAAGTTGGTGTTTTTGAACGGAGTGCTCAAGGAAGAAATATATGTAGAGTAACCTCAATGGTTCTAGTAAAAGGACGAGAAGACAAGGTACTAAGATTGAAGAAAGCTCTCTATAGCCTAAAGCAAGCACCACGAGTATGGTATAGTTGGATTGATGGTTACTTCATCAATCAATGATTCAGGAAGAGTCAAAGTGAGCCTACTCTATACACCAAGACCCAAGGTAACTCTAACACTCTCATTAGGTCTCTATATGTAGATGATCTCATCTATACAGGAAACAATGAGACAATGATCAAGGAGTTTAAAGAAGATATGATGAAGACGTTCGAGATGAATGATCTTGGATTAATGCACTACTTTCTTGGCGTCAAGATCAATCAAGAAGAAGAAGGTATATTTATATCATAGAAAAAATATATAGAGAATCTACTGAAGAAGTTTAAGATGGAAGGATGCAAGACGATTTCTATACCACTCGTTACAAACAAGAGGTTCAAGAAAAAAGATGGTTCAAAGAAGGTTGATGCCTCAATCTACAAAAGCCTTATTGGGAGTTTACTCTATCTCGCAGCTACGCAACCAGACATTATGTATGCAACAAGTTTACTCTCAAGGTTCATGCAAAGCCCAAGTCAAGTTCACTATGGAACAACAAAAAGGATACTAAGATACTTACAGGGCACAAAAGAATACGACATTTGGTACAAATCCACTACTAACTCAAGATTGATCGGGTATACTGACAGTGATTGGGTAAGATCAGTGGATGACATGAAGAGTACCTCAGGCTATGCCTTCTCATAAGGATTTAGAATATTCTCTTGAGCATCAAAGAAGCAAGCCATAGTAGCACAATCATCAGTAGAAGCTAAGTACATAGTAGTGGCAACAACAACAAGTCAAGCTATATGGTTAAGAAGAATACTTGAAGACATGGGTGAGCGGCAAAAGGAACCGACAACGATCTATTGCAACAAGTCTGCTATAGCAACGGCAAAAAATCCAGTATACCATAGTAGGACGAAACACATTGCAATCAAGTATCACTTTTTACAAGAGACAACTAGCAAAGGAGAAATTAAGCTCAAGCACTACAAGTCCGAAGAACAATCAGCAGACATTTTCACAAAGGCATTATCGCGTTCAAAGTTTGAATTGTTACAGGAGCAACTAGGAGTTACAAGAAAGTGCATTAAGTAGGAGTGTTAAAAAATAATCCACTTTACGGAAGAACTTCTAGAATTAATTAGCACTCTAGAAATTAAATCTCTAAGCCTCTAAAAAAAAGTAATACATTTTCTAGAAATCCAACTTCTAGAATGTATTTGAGTCTAGAAGATGATGATTTCTAGAAAAGGTAAAATTCTAGAGAGAAATGTCTAGAATGTGGGTTGAGAACAACCCAATACAAGTTCCCATTTTCCCAACAAGTTGAGCCTTTATCATTTGCTACCATCTTATCTTACCTAGTCTACTCTCTCTCACATCCCAAGTCCTAACAACTCTATTCTCCTCCATATCCCAACAAAGTGAAATAAGTGATGGCAGAGAAGGCGATGAGAACAACAGGTCCAGCAACCCAACCCAACTGAGCTATGGCCCAAGCTAGGGACAGCACTCCCGAGCACTTGCGGTGATCAACGTTCCTTCAAAATAAGAAAAAAGCCACATCAAGAGAAAGAAGAAGAAGACAAATTTAGAGGAAACCTTAGAATAAATTTGACAACAGTTAACCATTGATACAATACCCGTCCGTTTTGCGCGTCCCTCGTCATCCCAATTTTCATTACCGATACCCTTCTCCATCATCTCTCTCTCCCTCCGTCCCTTTCTCTCTCTCTCTCTCTCCCTCCGTCCCTTTCATCCGCTCTCAATATTTCGCTCCCTCCGTCCCTTTCATCCGCTCTCAATATTTCGCTCGGACCCCATACGCGCCTTTTCTTCAGCCGTTGAAGTCCGCTGACAGAAGAATGGAGGTCATCCACTCAAATCTGATAGCTTCTTTACATGGTCCATATCTGTTCTCGATATTTGAAGATGCATGATCTTGATCTGATAGCTTCTTCAGATCGTCCATATCTTCGGTGATAGCAGCTTTTCAAATCGTCCACAGCGAAGATTCTGGCGAGCTCATCTCATAGCGCAGCGGCTACTCGAGGTCGTCACCAACCTGCAGTGACTACTCGAGGTCGTCCATTGAAGCTTATTCTTGGAAGAAGACCACGAGGTCCAGGTTGCAGAAGACCACGAGGTAGGGACACCCTGAAGCTGCTCTTCAGTCACCGACAACCTTTCCCCACCGATGGCGACAATAAAACTGCTCCAGTCCACCTCGATCGGAAACGGCACCGATATTGCTATCATCAAAGTTTTGGCTAACACCGGAATTGGCATCACCATTGGCGCGGTGAACGGCGACATACCCCCGTTGGCCTCTACCCCAACTTTGCGAAGCAATAGATCTGTTGTTGGAATTTCATCGCCTGCTGCTTTAATTTCTCCTTTGGTATTGATTTTTTTTTTTTATGCATCTGGTTTAGAGGGGCCGGTCTACCCCTTGAACCACTCATCGAATTTTGAACCTTGCGTGTATGTGAGGCCGGAATTCAGTTAAGCAGAAGCTCGGTTATAGGTCCCGTGGGATTACATGTGCATAAATAATTGTGGCGGAACATTAACAGATTCTATAGTAAGAAACTTCACATTGTCTGCATCCGGAATGCAGAGAGCTATCTACGTCCACGAATGAGAGAACGCCACATCACCTATGAATTTTAAGACTACCGAGTCCATATTTAACGGACGTTTGGATTACGAAGTCTTTTAAAATTTGTTAAAAAGGTAAATAAAACCTGCCCAATCTTGTCTGTACCTTCTCTCACCCCTCTCTTCCTTCTTCCACCGAGTATTCTTCCCTCACTGCCGCCGGGTTGCATCTCTCTCTCCTCTCTAGCTTTGTGTTCCTCCTTTTTTCTTCCTCCACCGGTTTCTCTCTCTCTCTCTCCCTCGCGAGTTTCATTCGTCCTCCACCGGCTACATGTGTTCACCCACGTTCCTCTCTCTCCCCTGTTTTTTCTCTCTCGAACTGCTCTCTCTCTCTCTCTCTCTCTTTCTCTCCTTTCTTCTTTTCTCACTTCTTTGATTGTATACTGATACGAACCTTTACATAGCCTTGGGGTTGTAAATCACCTACAAACCTGCTGGCGTGTCCATCATCCTAATCCTCATAAAGAATGAATATCAAAGGCTGCAAACGGTTATAACAATCATTACAGTAATCATCGTTGCAGATTATCATGACCCATGATGGTAATCATTAGGCATGATTGAAAGTTGTAACGGCTTCCCATATATAATCAATCGATACTGAAATAAAGGGATTGGATGATTAAACTCTTCTTCTTCTTCTTCTTTGATCTTGTGATTGCTGACACCCTCTTTGAGCGGTGCTTCAGCACTACAGCTCGAGGGCAGATACAAACATTTTCCGGAAACGAGAAGGGTTAGTATCATTTGGTATTAGAGCCAACTGATCCATGGATGCACGGATGGCAAGCCTTGAAGCTTGTCTCAGCCGCATCGAGAAAAACAAAGAGAGAATTCTCGTTAGCCTAGAAGATATTGAACACTGGTTCAACCAACTCTCACCTCCGATTGGTGTTTTAGAGGCACACAACCGACAAAGCTTCCCTTATTGGGAATCAACGAAGGAAATAGAGGCCTCTCAAGGAGGGCAAAGCCCAGTAGGTTCCAATAGCAGAGCGGTAGCGATGGGACAGAATAGCAATGTGAATAATCTTGCCTTTCAGTTCAAGACCCACCAGCCTTCCAACTACAGTCCACCCATCGCCGTGTTGATGTCTGCCCCTTCAACTCAACCTCCGGTCGTTCCTGAAAGCAAAAGGGCGCACATCCATCCAGACCTCATCAACTTAGCACCTTCACAAGTTCTATTCTCTCCATCTCGTTCATCTTCCTTGCCACCACCTATTTGCAGTCCTTTTACATCACCAGTAATGGTGCTTGGTGTTCCCGGGCTGCCGTGGAGTTTCCTATCCTCCTCTATTTCTAGTGTCAAACACCTAGTTTCCTCTGGCCATAACCCAAAACCCTACTTCGCATCCATCGGTGGCATAAACTCTAGCCCTGCGTCCCATTCCTTCTTCCTCTTTCCACCAGGAACCAACACCGGTCCTGGACCCAACTCAAACCGCTCACTCTTCGTCCCTCTCTTGTCTTGCTTTCTCTGGGGAAGACATCCTCCGAATTCACTCTGTCACTCAGTCCGAGTTATTGCTTTCAACAAGGTTCAGTTTAATCCAATTAAATACAGTGAAGCGTAATGATGAGCCACCAATGGAGATGGTGCCACTATTTCCCTATTGCAACTATGAGCGCAAGCTCATTGTTATGGGTAAGTTCAACGATCTGGGTGCCCTCGTCAAGCTAATCTGGTGTGGATGTATGTTAGCTCTCAAGATTTGGTGTCGGAAACACAAGGGAATTGATATGAGGGGCATGAGAGACATTGTCGTCTCTTCTATGGCAGCATCAACCATGCCCTCAGGTGACCTTGGTCATGATCATTGCATTGAGAAGGCTGCCAAGATCGCAAAGGTTCACTATAACACTAGATGGGGTGTTTACACAGATCCAAACCACGTCAACAGAGCAAGCCCAGTTTCTTCCTTCATCTTTTTGGAGTTGGATGGAAATAATCACACGTGTGGTTTTCTGCAACCGAATGATCAAAAACTTGAACGGAGAAGGTCATGCAAGTTCAACTGCTGAAACAATTGAAGAAATGAAAATCAGTGACATTGTCTTGCAGAACTTGGTACTGGCTGATTACGTTTGTCGTGGGTTTCCAGAGCTGGTCCGTGACCTCTTCAAAGATATGGATTATGGAGGCCCGAAAGAAAGGGCACTCTCCTACTTTTCTGATCTAGTTAATTGCATTAATTCAGGGTGTAAAACAATGTGGAATGGGGGTTTTCATGGGTTCTACCATCTGGTTCTATTGGATGTAGTGCCAAGATTCCACTTGAGGATGAAACCAAGTAGCACTTGGTGCTTACTATTCATGGTGATCCAAGGTCAGATCACCATCTGTGAGGATACAATTGCATGGGAACCAAGCAAACCATTAATGAGCAAAGACATGCAGGTGATTTAATCTTTGGCCAGTGAAGTCCAAATGAAGGTACCCCCTGCTACTCTCTTTTATACCAACTCTTATATTTGGAGTGGCACATGCACATCCTTACTATTCAACAAAAACCAACACAGCAGATCATTTTGTATCTGATCACCGAGGTTAGTGTTGACTACAGTTCTAAGTGGCTAGGTAGAGCAATTAGTATGAGGTCTGCACTGGATTTCCACATGGTCCACATCCGCAGCCAAGACAAAAGACCCAAACATGTGGTCCTTACACCAAGAGAAGGCAGGACAGTAGCGACTAGCGAGTGTCATCTGGATGAGGTGGCAAGCCAATTACAGCCAGGTTTCTAATATCAGCCTTGAGGACAAGGCTGTAGCTAAGGGGGCGGCAATGATATGAGCCTTTACAGGAGCCTTGGAGTTGCAAATCCACCTACAAACCTGCTGACGTGGCTATCATCCTAATCGTCATAAAGAATGAATATCAAAGGCTACAAACTGTTATAACAATCATTACAGTAATCATCGTTGCAGATTATCATGACCCATGATTGGAATCATTAGGCATGATTACTGAAATAAAGGGATTGGACGTTTAAACTCATCATCATCTTCTTCTTCTTCTTACCCTCTTTGAGCGGTGCTTCAGCACTACAGCTCGAGGGCAGATACAAACTTGTTCCGGAAACAGGAAGGGTTTCTTTCATATACCAGGTGAACACGTGGAGAGAGAGGGTCCTCGGGCATATTTTGATGAATTCAAGCACTCGTCAGTTGTCATCAACAACAATCCTCTTGGTTATTCTGATAGATCCACGATACCTTTCCATCTGGATACTTTTGAACTATGATACTCTTAAGAACGCAATTCTAATAATGATTTAACAATAATTTATTGTAATTAGAGTCAAGAGCTTAAAAATGGATGGAGGCCTCAAGTCTGTACTGCCATGGAAAAGTGAGAGAGCAAGAGAGAGAAGCTTGTGAGAGAAAAACAGGGGGAAAGAAAGGAACGTGGGCGGAAAAATGGCCGGTGGAGATTGCAATAGTTCGGCGCTGACAGTGTTCAGTTGAAAAAGAATGGAGGGGAGAGAAAAGCGGGGGACCGATGGATAGTGAGCGGGTCTTTATCCTTTTTGGGGAATCTAGAGACAGTATTGACTCCGTTAATTTAGAGTTTCAAAAGTGTTCTTGACATGGCATTTTCTTATCGGAGGGTGCAGAAAAATTTCTGCATCGTGGATGCAGAGATGCAAGCTCACGGTTAGAACTGTTCATGGGCCGGGTAGTCCGACAGGCCGGCCCGGCCCGACCCTGGACGGGCTTGTACATAGATATTAGTCCGCGGGTTTGACCTCGGGCCTAAAAGCCTGAGTCCGACTGTTTTACGGGCCGGGCTTGGGATTTGCCACAAAAGCCTTACCCGGCCCAACTTTTATATATATATAGCTTTTAAACTCTAAAATCCTAAACTGAACCCTTCTCATATTTCATTCTTTCTCACTCTCAACTCTAACCGGCGCCACCAATGACTGACGGTGAAGATGGGTTATAGTTCCAGTGAATAAAGTAACTCAAAACGGGAAGATCATTGCAGAACGGAAGACTCTGTTACTGGAGAAAGTATAACTTCTACATGATGGCAAAGAAGAGGATGAAATGAAAGGAACAGAGAAAGCAAAGCAAGAGTAAGAGAAAAAGCTTGAAGAAAAAGTATAATATTCATCCTTCTGAACCTGTGTAATAGATAAGGCCCGAAGAATTCAAAAATGTAAGAGCTGGGTAAGAGAAAAAGCTAGAGGAAAAAGTATAGAATTGCCTAGAAAATCTAAGCAGGAAACAGAACAATAGAATTTCTGCAGGTCTCACAGAAATGGGTTTCTGGAAAGAGAGTAAGATTGTTTGACTGTTGACGAGTGGAGTGACCAGGTCCTCTCTCTCTTCTTATCTTCCTCTCTCTCGTACAAGTCGAACAGATTTTTCTCTCTCTCTCTCTATTCTGATGTAAGAAATGGATTCCTCTCTCTCTGTCTCTCTTGGGCTTCAGGCTTTTTATGAGGACTAGGCTCGGGCCCAAGTTGTAGGCCCGTTTGTTGGGCCGGGCTCGGGCCTACAAAATTCTGTTAATGTAGAGTGAAAGCTCGGTCCGTGAACAGGTTTACTCACGGTAGGGGTAGAGCTAGTCAATTGTCAGAAACAATAAAATACTTTAGACAATACAGAAACAGTAGAAGTAAATTAGTCATTTTCTTAAACTTAGAAGTAGTTTAAAAAAATTGCCCTTTTTTTCAATGAGAAATTGAGAATGCTTGTGTGAAGTGTATTTTCAGGAGAACAATTTTGAGGAAAGAAAAAACTATGTTTTATCACTTAAAGAAAAAAACTGCTTAGATAAAAGTAAGTGCTTCTGTTTCTTTCCTAATTTATCCTTAGGCAACAGGCCCGTCCGTTTATAAGAAAACATTAGAAACGGTTTAGCCATAAGATAATAGATTATAAAAATCACCTTCAAAATAAAAAAAAAAAATTAAAAAACAAAAGGGATTTGTCAAGAGATTATTTCTTTCCAGGCAAATACTTCTCTGAAATTCATTGAAGTATAATAAAGTTAATTTACAGGAACTTCCATTGTACTTTGGGGAGGTACATTTGTTCCTTATGCTATTTCTTGTGATACTTTTCTTAATACTAACAATTTGTAACAAATTGATCACTCCTTCCATGCAGGTCATCTTAAAAATGCCCTAGTCTTGCTTTATAAGAGGATTTTCATTTTTAATTTCTTTACCTTTTCATACCCATCAAGTATTTTCAAATGAGATACCCACTATCTGCTTCATCTCCCCCTTCATCCCATTGTTATCGATGTATCAAGTCAGGTCCAGGTCAGCACAACCCTGGTCCCAACCCCAATAAGTAAATGAGCAACACCAGTTCCAAACAAGTCAGGATTATAGCACCTGACCAGATAACAACCAATTATAATTGACAACAAAGCTACTTATTTGTTAACTTAACACATTTGGACCCAATTACATAAGCACAAGAATACGTAGCTTTTAGTAGCTAAAAATCCGGAATGATCATAAAGAGTGATGGATTGAACTAAAACAAGCTTTAATCCACCTATTTGCTGAGAGAGGAAAAGAATATATTTCTGACCAAGGTGAAAACATAAGGGAAAATATTCCCCTGTCATATCTATATATTACAATTTGGCAACACATTTTTAACATCATAGAAAGAACAAAAGCATAAAGACAAAGGGATCGGCCAAACACTTCAAGGTTAAATTCAAGAAAGTTTTCATATTCCATTCTACCATCCTTAATTAGGAGATGAAGACCAACAAGAAAATCCTATAATTGAAACAAAAGGTAGTCAGAGGACCAGGAGACGCATTCTGATCAATCCTCACCACTGGTAGAAGGTCCAAATTGATGCGCCTGTTTGCAATTGTGGGACCTAATAACCAGAAGAAAATGATCATTTTGAGATGCAGACATATGGAAGTCGACCCAATTCAAGACCATGTATCTATTTGTGGCTTTAAGAACAGATGCATACCATAAAGTAAGGTTTTTAAAACCGACCCCGAGAACGAACTGGTCAGGGGTCCGGTTCCCGAGTCAAATGGTTCGAATGGTCGATTCATTCTAACAAAAAACTAAAAAAATAGAAAACAATCAAAATCGTTCGAATGGTTAATCACCCGGGTTAGCGGTTTGTTGACCAAAATCAACGTTTTTTGGAAAAAAACTGGTTTTGGGGAAAAATGGAACTGGTCACCTGACCGGTTCTTGATTTTTCCAGTCCAATCCGGTTTTGAAAACCATGCCATAAAGGGTCTGTTCGATTTTTGGATTTTGAGAGGGGGAAAGTTAGTCAATGGGATTTTGGTTCCTATTGATCAAGAAATCCATGTTCTTTTTTCATATTTATGTGGGGATCAAGGAAAATTTATTTTCCAAGGTATACTTATCCGGGAAAGTGATACCCATCTTTCAAGTGAGTAAATAACTTTTGGGAGAATGACGGTTCAGCCTAGCATCAAAATTCTTAGACCCAACATACAGTTGGGGTAGGTGCCAACTCGGAATTGATGTCAATTTACGGGTAGGTATTGGTGTATAGGGAGGGAGTATTTGACATTTTGAATTATTGTAGTTTGCAGTGGAATTAAGTATTCTGCAGTGAGTGGGATTTAGTATTCTACGGTGAACTACATAGTACTTTTCCGATAACTTTCTCACTTGGGGGGAAGTTGCAAACACTTGGATGGAACAAAAATGACCCTTTTAATAATGGATTTTTATGGCTAAAATGATCATTGTTAGGGGTGTAAACAAATTGAACCAAGGAATATCCGAATTCAAATCCAATTAAAAAATTTGATTTGATAGTGTGATTGATATTGAAAATTAATATTTGAATTCGAATTTGATTAAATATTCGAATATTAATTTCGATTTGAATTCACCAATCAATTATTTTAGGTAATTAATAAATATATAAATTATATAAAACATTTAAATATTTTATATAATATATATATATAAGAATTAAATAATCGGTCGAATACAGATATTTATTGAATCAAATCAGGTCATATCTGAATTCAAATCCAATTAGCTATTCGGTATGAATAAGATATCCGAATTCGACCAGATATTCAAATTATCTAAACTCGATTCAATTATGCCGAATTTCAATTTCGAAATTGGATTTTCCAGTACTATTAACACACCTAGTCATTGTCATATTTACCTAGGAAATAAAAGAACGTGAGTAAATGCACTTACCCGAGTAAGTAACTTATCGAAAAACGAACAGGACCAAAATATCTACCTATCACAATGTGTGAGCTGAGCACTAATTATATGTAGAACCCTAACCATTTGCAGTCAGTTTTAGATGGTTGTTGGCAGTGGAGAAATCAGCAACAGCGGTAGTGAAGGCCATTGATAGGGATGTCAATGGGCCAGCTTTGTATTGGACCCCATCCAAATCAAAACCAATTCGGATGGATTGAGCAGACCAATAAAAAATATTGTATTGGACCAATCCAAATTTAATGGTCCAAAATATTTATTCGATTGAATGGATTTTGTCCATATGTAATGTATTTATATTGAATTGGGCCAGATTGATCCAATATCTGATCCATTGATAAAAGATAAAAATATAAGTATCAATGAATCAGGTAAGGATTAGAATCAGTCTAAATTAAAATCAAATTGAAAAAATTGAATGGTTCAGATATTAAATTGGATCAGTCCAAAATGATCCAACATATTCATTGAAACCATCTATAATGGACTCCTATTGGAGTATATTGAATTGACCAATATTTGTTCCATTGACAGCTCTAGCCACTGATAACAAGCAACACCTGATAAGGATCCTTCGACATTATTGGATGGTTGTTCACGGTTGAGAATCAACAGAGCCAGAAGTTGGCCTTTGGGTTCAATGAATATAAGAAAATTTCATTTAGTTTCAGTATTGCCTCTAATATTTTCTTTTCAATTATTGTTTTTAACGAAATACAAAGAGAGCAGATTTTCTTTACAATTTAAACACTTGAATCTCTCTTTATATTTCGTTAAAAGAAATAAATAATTGTTTTTAATACGGGACTTCCATTATCTCACTTGTTTAAACATTAGTAGCATGTAATGATGACATGTTTAAATTGTATTAGAAGTTTAGCAGCTTGAAGAGTATGGGACTGAGGTGGACTGCAGCTGTGAAATGATAAGGCCAACTTGAAGGGGCCCATCAGATGCCACCTGGCACCTGGAAGAGTATAAATTTATTAACAAAATTGTGGAAACATTTTAAGCATTTCACGAGACTGGCAAAAATATGGTGGTAATTGAAAAGAAAATCCTGACACAGAAAAAAAGGCCGTTGATGCAAGTTGCCAACAGGTGGTTAATAAGGTCTCCTACCAATCCTAGTGGAGACTTGAGATGAATCCCGCCTGCACCTGGATTGGGGAGGGTTATGGGTTGAGGGATTAGTTACTCCAATTGTGTAGCCCTTCAAAAAAAATGGGGTTTTAAAGTTCAGTCCACCCAGGGTGGAGTTAAGATTTCTAGGGGTGAACTGAATCCTGTCCGTGAATTGATGCAAAATTTATGGACGGAATGCTATTTATAAGGGAGGGGGAATACTAGTAGACTAGGAGGGGGCTACAATTCAGAGGCCAACGATTAGTGAAACGTTTTGAGTGAATCCTATATTTTATTAAAATTCCAATTGTATCCCTTCTTTTCATCTTTTTTCCTGATCTGTAACCGGCAAATTGATGAACATTCTAAAACAAGAACCGCACCCAGCCTCATCCCTTGGAGATCAATACAGAAATCAATATTGCAGCGTGTGTGTACCAAAGAGAATTTAGGGATTTCACTTGAAACCTCTGTTTTGAAGTTCAAAGCTCTCTCGCCATTTTTGTTTTCATCACAATAGCAACGGTACCTCTTGCAACCATGGAGCCAAAGGCTTGCTTTAATACTCAGAATAACATGGATCACCGTAATAATGCCTATATCCTCTTCTCTTCTCAGTTCTTTTCGTGAAGTTATTTTAGGATTCGTGAAGAGAGGGAACATCATAATGTGAGTCACATGTAGACCTGTTAATGGGTTGGGCCTTGGGTTCAACTTTACACTTTCTAGGATTTGGGTCCATTCATATTCTGACAAAATTTAAGCCCAAGTCCGCCCATCAACATGTCTAGTCACATACGTAAGTCTAGACTTCAAGTAGAATAGAATTTTTATTTATTTAATCAGAAACAAGGTTCATTTTATTAACCTAATTTGCTTCTTTTTCTATCCAATCTTTGTCAATTGTTTTGTCTGAAGTTTCTAAACTTTCATATTGGCTAACTGCACAGCTGAAAAAGCTTCACTACTGAATTACTATAGTGGGGATGCGAGGGAAGAATTCTCATTGGGTTAAAACTTCAAAAGGTCTTCGAAGTGCCTGTTGATCGTTATGGAGTACGAAGTGGAACTGGGCCGGGATATTGGGCCAATAATACAAATATTAAACAGAGCAAACTGCTGTATTGTGTGAATAAACCAGTTAACCATCTTGACTCAGAGCAACATTCACTAGGGAAAGTTTCCACTGACAATCACGACTAAAGGACCACTAGTTTTGGTATGAGTTGAAGACTCAAAGTCAAATCTGTAAATGGATGTCTCTGGGCTGAACGGCGATAGACCCAGTCCCTAACCAGAAGTAGACATAGCTGGTCACACAGCCCAGACCCTACAGGATCTGTAGCAGACCCAGAACGGACTGATAAGAAAGATCTACAAACTGGTAATTTCTGATAGTAAACCAGTAATAAATGCTTGACAGTTGGACTTGTAAGGTCGTTATTGATTCAGCACAGGGTAGAGCCAGTTCATGCACAATTATTATTGGGTTTCATAAATTAGAAATCGAATCCAGTGAACCCGTCGGTTCACGGGGAGAGTGCATCTTCCAATGGAGTGTGCACATCGCCCTTTTCAAATCTAACAATTCTGTTAAGTTTGATTCGTGCTCCCGTTAAGCGAGTTAATCCGGTTCAATGTTGGGAAGAGACAAAATCACCAATAAAAAGCCTTTTTTTTTCCTCTCACTCGTTTGAATTCCCCTTTCCCCATTTTCATTTATACCCTAGCCCTATCCCAAGAGCAAGAGACCACCAGCAGTGATTTCACCAAGCTCTGACGGCCTGAAACCAACTGGTGATAAGAATAAGCCGAATCCCTTCTTTTCATTCTCCTTCCAACCCTGTTATTCCTCTTTATTAATATCTTCTTCCTTTCTCTTCTTCTAGCAACAGACCATCAACTGCGATTTCACTATTTCACCAAACTCCAACGGCATGTAGTCAACCGGCGATAAACATCCTTCTTCTTTTTCTTTCAACCCTATTATTCATCTTCATTAATATCTTCTTCCTTTTCTTTTGGCAAGAGAACACCGGCGATGATTTCATTATTTCACAAAGCTCTGACAGCGATCAGCTTCGAATTCTAATGGCATATCACCTAGCGGGAGGTTGGTGCCGTCAAGCTCGAAGAAAAAATTGTGCCTTCGAGTTTTTGCACATGCTGTGTCAGCTACGACGAACCCAAACGATATTGAATGGAAAACAGAAAGAACCAGATTTCCATGGAAGAGGTACAAGTGTTTGATGTTTATATGTTCCAAGAAAAGAGGTTGATGCCCTTGAAGTCATGGGAACGTATGGAGATTTCATTGGAGACTTTTAATTTCGAGCATCTTATAGTTTTTCCGATGAAGTTATTATCGAGCAAAATCCAATTTTCTCCTATTGGATCAGTCGACATGATTAATACCAACGGTGCCATTCGAGAAACACATGGTTGTGTTCAAGTTCTGATGTAGCGCGATCTGGTCACTCTTAGCTGGTAGGAACCTCGCTTCTAGCTGAAAACGGACGGCACCTGAGAAGGAGAAGAAGATGAAGGATTCCTAGGGAGCTCGCCCGGTAGGAACACTCCGATACTTAAGTTAGAACTCGGTGGAGAGCTTAGAGAGTTGCGAAGAAATAAATGCTAAGAGTGAAGATGTGCACTTTTCGATTACCTTACCCCTTGGAAATCGGGGCCTTTATATATTGGTGCTCTGTCAAATCGGGTGTAACCGCCACTGATTCTCTACTACAGCCATTACTCGTCAGGCTGATTCGATTGGTTCAGGTAACCGTCGCAGAGTATGGTCCTGTCAACTGAGAGACGTTACGCAGAGATGGCGTGCACGACACCGCCTGACGTGAGACGTGGGTGCAGTCCTCTAGACTGGCAGGTGTTGCGCCGCCAGACGTGAGACGTGGGAGCAGTCTGACAGGCACGGTCTTGTCGGATAAGAAATTTCCCGAAGACTGCGGATTACTCAACAGCGAGCTCCTTCGTAGCGAGCTCCAATAGCGGTTGCCTCGCAGCAAGCCGTTCTGCAGCGAGCTATCTTGTGGCGAGCTATTCATGCTGGGTTTTCATCGAGCTCATTACGCCGAGTTGTGGCCAAACTGTCATGCTAATCTGTCATTTACGTCAAATCATGTCCACGTGTCCATTCAAAGCTTTTGCTTTTAATTACCTTAAAGAAAGGTAGGCAGCGATCTGCCGATTTGGACATGAAGCGGCTCAGGGCGGCTATACGGTTATTTAGCCTCTGAACCTCCTTCATTTTCCGGGGTGGTCTCATATCTAGGATTGCATTAATTTTATCTGGCTTCGCCTCGCCGGTTGACGATGTACCCTAGGAATTTACCCGAGGTGACACCGAATGCACACTTGTTTGGGTTTAGTTTCATGTTAAACTTACGCAAAATTTCAAAAACAGAGTGCAAATCTTTTCTTAAATCATTTGAAAACTGAGTTTCGACGATCATGTCGTCTACATAACATTCTATTTTCTTGCCGATCAACGGCTCGAACAACTTATTTACAAGTCTTTGAAAGGTAGCCACAGCATTTTTCAACCCGAAGAGCATGACCTTGTAACAGTATAGGCCTAGTTCGGTTATAAAAGTTGTTTTTTTCTTCGTCGGCAGGGTCCATTCTTATCTGGTTATAACCCGAAAAGGCGTCCAGAAAACTCAGCAACTCATGCCCTAAGGTCGCATCTACCAGGCGGTCAATCTTGGGGAGTGGGAATCAATCCTTCGGACGAGCTCGGTTCAGGTCGGTATAATCGACGCGCATGCGCCATTTACCGTTGCCCTTCTTTACCAGGACTGGATTGGCTACCCAACTCGGATAATGGACCTCTTTGATAAAGTTGGCTGCGAGGAGCTTCCCGACCTCCTCGTCAACTGCTCTCCAGCGCTCCGGGGCTAAGTTGTGTTTCTTCTGTCTAACGGGCCTAACTACAAGATCAGTATTTAGCTTGTGAGTTATGATGCTAGGGTCTATGTCGGGCATCTCTTCCGCGGACCATGCAAAAACATCTAAATTTTGAAGTAAAAAACTTACCAGTTGAGATCGCAGGGCCTCCTGGACTGAAGCACCGATCCGGAGTGTCCGAGCTGGGTCCTCCACCGAAGTGGGCATGGGAATAGTCTCTTCCGTAGGTGCAGCTCGCTCTTCGCATTGCTCCGTAGGTCGCTCCAGCTCGAGGTTGTCGGCCACCTTGGCTTTCCCTTTGAGGGCGGCAACGTAGCACTTGCCAGACTCGAGATGATCGCCTCGCGCTACCCCAACTCCGAAGTCCGTGGGGAACTTCATCGCGAATAATACAGGGAGGGAGTTGCGACCACCAAGAAGTCATGGTTAAGCCTCACTATGCTAGGGCAGGTGCTGACTTCCACAGGTACTGTGATTCTCCCCAGGGGCCTGACTTCCTCTCCACTGAAGCCTACCAAGGGAGTACTTGCGGGCTTGAGGTCGCTCTCTTAGAGCTGAACCTTGTCGAATGCTGCCATGAAAAGAATGTCAGTCGAGCTGTCGGAGTCGACGAGGACACACTTGATTTCAAAATCATTAATCCTTATCTTCACGACGAACGCGTCATCATGGGGGTAGTGGACCCCGCGCGCGTCCTCCTTGGTGAAGAAGATTGGGTCTTCTATCCTTGGCCGCTTTGGGGGGTTATGCTCCTCCCTTCCGACCTCTCGAGCTGAAATCCGAGCTACAGCTGAAGTGCAACCCGTGATGATCGAACCTCCAACGATCACATGTATAGTTCCCTGAACTGGTCTCTCTTTAGGGGGATGCCTCTGCAGCTGCTCTGCTTGCCTGCTATTGGACTCGGGAGCATCTCTACCTTGCTCCCCCTACCGACCTGATTTATTATTATTATTATTTTGTACAAACTTTCCTAAGTATCCGCGACGGATGAGCTCTTCTATCTCGTTGCGAAGGTTCTTACAACTTTCAGTACTGTGACCGTGATCTTTATGAAAACTATAATACAGATTCTTATTTCTTACATTGGGGTCCCCTACAAGCCGGGGTGGCCACTTCACATACGGGGCGTCTTTGATCGCCATAAGGATCTCGGCCCGCTTCGCGTTCAGGGGTGTATAGTCAGTTCTTTCTACTGGAGGGGCTCGGAAAGGCTGTCCTGGCCTTGCCCCCCAAGATAGGGCTTTTTTCTTCTTACTGTCCCCTTGGATCGATGACTCACCTTCCCTTTTCCTTTTCTCGGGCACACTTTCATTCTCCTGGTTAATCTCCTCCTCCGTCCCTATGAACTGGTCCGCAAGCTTGAGGAACTTGGTCACAGTCTTAGGCTGGTTGACAAATACATGTCACTTGAACTCCTTGTGCGCTATGCCTCTCTTGGCTGCTGTGAGTTGCACTGTAGGGTCCAAGTGAGGTATCTGTAGGCAAGCGTCATTGAACCGCTTGATACAGCTACGGATAGGCTCCCCTTCTCTCTGGACTATGTCGAGGAGGCTTTCTTGGGTTCTCGGGCACCACTTGCACGAACTGCGCCCAGCTTCTTATTGACCCGAGCGCGAGGTTCCTGTACCATGTGCGGGCTACTCCCTTGAAGGTGGTGGAGAAGGCCACGCACATGCAGGACTCAATAGCCCTTGCCAAGTGCATCTGGGACTGGAAGGCATTAACATGGTCATTCGTATCGAACGATCCATCATACTTGTCCAAGGGAGGGACCTTGAAGTCCTTAGGCATGGGGACGGTTAGAAGTTTTGGAGACAGGGGGAACGACACTGAGAGCAGCGGAGTGGCTTTCACTTCGTCCAAGCTCACCTCTTTCTTACCCTTGAGCTCGGGCAGGTTGTGAGTGGTAGTTCGATGAGCTCGGTGGCGTCTCCGCTGCTTCACTGGCTCAGCATTAGTACTGATTGCTTCTGTGTTGCCGAGCTCGATGGGCTCAGGAAGGGGCTCGGATTGCTGCTGATGGCTGTGAACTGAAGGGCCCTTTCTACAGTCCGCGGCCAAGACCTCGAACTGGTTCTCGGCGAGCAGAAGCTCAAACTGTGAAGGCTGAGGTGACGTGGGTCTGACTGGCTGAGAAGCCCCCGACCTGACTACAGGGTACGAGGTGGGAGGAGTAACTTGTCTTTCCCTCCTGCCATGGGATGAGACCTGGCTTCCGAGAGGGTTTTGAGTTCGGGAGGTCTCTCCTCGGCGGGGGAGACGCTCGCTGCGACGACAGGGCTGGGCCTGCTGTGTAGCGGGGTGTCGAGGTGGAACTTGCTGTTGATGCTGAGGCAGCGGTGGAAACTACTGTTGGTAGACGTGGTGGAGCATTTGCTGCTAGTACAGCTGAAACTGGTGGACCTACTGCATTTGAGCTTGCATAGCTCGCACGCAGTGTACCAGGTTTTCTAGCTGGTTCTGTCCAACCACCAGGAGAACTGATGGTTCTGCAAAGGTCGCCTCTACCGGTGAAGGGAGTGGAGCATTTACTGGCGCCATGACCTAAGGCACACTCAGGGTAGGACTCCATCCGCGGAGAGGGGTACAGTGAACTGGCCAATGCAAACGGTAGGGAGTTGAGGTCGTTCCCCGGAGGTGTTTTGGTCGGCACTTCGTTCGGCGTTGCTGGAGGAAGCCATTGAAGTCTTACTGAAGTTGCTTGGTGAGAAGCTTTTTGAAGCGATTCCCGCAGACGGCGCCAAATGATGTAGCGCGGTCTGGTCACTCCTAGCTGGTAGGGACCTCGCTCCTACATGGCGACGGACGGCACCTGAGAAGGAGAAGAAGATGAAGGATTCCCGGGGAGCTCGCCCGGCGGGAACACTCCGATGCTTAAGTTAGAACTCGGTGGAGAGCTTAGAGAGTTGTGAAGAAATAAATGGTAAGAGTGAAGATGCGCAATTTTCGATTACCTTGCCCCTTGGAAATCGTGGCCTTTATATATTGATGCTCTGTCAAATCGGGTGTAACCGCCTCTGATTCTCTGCGACAACCGTTATTCACCAGACTGATTCGATTGGTGCAGGTAACCGTCACAGAGTATGGTCCTGTCAACTGAGAGATGTTACGCAGAGCTGGCGTGCATGACGCCGCCTGACGTGAGACGTGAGACGTGGGCGCAGTCCTCTGGACTGGCAGGTGCTGCGCCGCCAGACGTGAGACGTGGGAGCAGTCTGATAGGCACGGTCTTGCCGGATAAGAAGTTTCCCGAAGACTCCGGGTTACTCAATAGTGAGCTCCTTCGTAGCGAGCTCCAATAGCGGCTGCCTCGCAGCAAGCCGTTCTACAGCGAGTTGTAGCGAACTGTCTTGTGGCGAGCTGTTCATGATGGGTTTTCAGCGAGTTCATTACGTCAAGTTATGGCCAAGCTGTCATGCTGAGTTGTCATTTACGTCGAGTCATATCCATGTGTCCCCCTGGTTAAAAGGTTGGGTCAAATCACCCTCCATCAAGTTCCATGGCCTACTTCTGTGTTATCTATAATTGATTACCTGTTTTAAAATCTGGGATGGGGATCGGATCCACCATAATGGATGTTTTTTTGAAAGCCACAAAAATGGATTGATGTTTGATTTTTCTTGAACTAAATTTATGTAATGTGAATAGTAGTAAAGTGTGTAACATATGTCTTGTGCGTTGAACAGTACTTATATTCATTTTTCACAAAATGGCCAACTAGGATATCGAGAAAACTTGGTAACCAATGTAAATGAAGAACTAGTATGATAAGTGTGGAAACCTTTGTTGTTCTTCTGGGGCTACCTATACAACAGCCGTGACGGTTAAATAACCAGGCCATATGAATCATAGCTCTTAAAGGATATTCTCTACAATGAGAATCATGAAGTTAAAGGTGAGAACTCGATGAAATAGTGAAATCGCCGCCGATAGTCTCCTGCTAGAAGAAGAGGAATGAGGAAGATAGTAAAGTGCAAAGTCTTGTATTTTGTATTATTTTATATGTATTTGTATTTGTATTTTTTTCAAACTGAAAAGAAGAAATGCTTACTGCCAGTTGAGTCTACATCGTCAGAGCTTGGTGAAATTGTCGTTGGTGAACTCTTGCTCTTGAGGTAGGGCTTGGGTGAAAATGAAAATGGAAGAAAGGGGAATTCAAACGAATGAGGGGCAAAAAAGATATGCTTCATCTGATTTTGCCTTTTTCTAAGCAGTTGAATCGGATTGACTCACTTAGCGGGAGTGTGAACCAAACTTAACCTTAACAGAATCAGAATTGTTGGATTCAAAAAGGGTGACGTGCATGCCTCCCATATGAACCAACGGGTCTCCATAAATTAGACCCAGAATCGAACGATTGGGAGAAGAGCTTGTCTTAGAAAGTGTACAATAGGATTGGCTCAATTGGGTGATGAACCTGGTCCGTTCACAGGTTTATGAAGAATCATCTATTTTTTTTTCAAAGATTTCTGAAGAACCATTTATGTATTGCATATAAGATGGTTTGGGCCTTTGGTTTCTTTTGTACAAAGTTGCCCATGTTCAAAGAATTAAGATCCCCCATTTAATAGATCACATCAATTTCCCAAGTGAATATAACAATGACTGCTTTCGCTTAAAAAAAAATATTTTTATTAGGGCAACTTTGTCTTGTCCTACCAAATGAGTATATGAATTTTTCATGGACTCCAGGACTATTCATAGATTAAGAGGGAGCTGCAATTTAAGATTTCTGAGGTACATTGCAATCCACTTATCTCAAAAAAAAAAAAAAATAACAGGCCCCAAGGTGATTATCTAATTAATCAGATTGAAACAACTGATTGACTGTTTGTGATCGGTTTGAAACGACTGATTGACTGTCAGATTCTACCTATTTTAGCCACGTAAATTAGCCTTTGAATATTGGGGTTTTTCTATTCACTATTAGTGGTAGAGGGATACAATTCAAACGTTTGTACCAGCATTTTACATTCCTGTGAAAATGCGCAAACGTTTAATAGACCAGCATGAAAACTACAGAGATTAAATCCATATTCATTCATTCAACCCCTACCAAGAACTACACAAGACAACAGAATTGAATAATAATGCAGGTGGATTGTCACCACCTTTCCACTCTCATTGTTGTGTTTCTTTATCACCTACGCCGCTCTATTGTCGTACTATGGACTGATAAATCACAATTAACGATATAGTTGGAGCAGCAGAATTTCCAATTTTATAATTTAAAAAAAAAAAAAAAAAAAAAAAACAATGCAAGGATCCTCGTTCAAGGCTAATTGGGCCGAATTAAGAAGCATTTATTGGTCTATTTTGTTTATAACTTAATTTATAACTAATGACCCCGTACTTACTATGGGCCACCATTTTTTTTTAAATGTTATGGGCCACTAATTTGATCTATTCTGTTTACCCATTATTTATATTATAAATATGGATTGACTTTTATTTTTTTTGGTAGATAGGTTTTGATTTAAGAGGTTAAATGAGATTTCATTTGTACTTTAAAATCTACTTTATTCAGAAAAAATGGCCCAAACTATTTATTATTTCTGTCACATGAAAATATCTTTCAAATGATCCAAACCATCCATCAAATCCAGTCAAACCCTCCTAAGATCCCCAACAGCAGATACTTGCAAACTAGATATTGCCATGCAGAGTTTAGTAAGTTAATATTCGATTATTATTTTTTGTTGAGCTTGACTGCGTTTCTAAAAAAGAGGGGATTGTTTTCGGTAGGCAAATGGGCTACAAAGACAACATCTTTTCATCATATGTTAGGGTTTGTTTGGTTCATAGTAACAATCGGAATAAAAATCTTTTGGAATCGGAATCAATACTGTCTATTCCCATAGTTTGTTTGGTTCAGACAGGAATGGGAATGAGAATTGGAATCAGAATAAATGAGATTTCATTCCCAAGAGAGGGGCAGGGAATGACTATACCCTCAAATGGGAAATGCCATCCTAGCAGGAATGGGAATGGGATTCCAATTTCGTCCAACCAAATAGTTGGAATCGGAAAGGTCCATTCTAATAACGATTCCAAACCTCTATTCCTACAAACCAAACAGGGCCTTGCATGTTTAGGTCTCCAACTTGGACTGGGTCAGCCCAAATTCAATCTCAAAAAATCAGGTTGGATTGGGCTCAGTTGAAGGTCGGGTTAGGATTAGGGTTTAAAAGTATGAACTTAACTTTAGGTTAGATTAGGGTCGTATGGTGAATGTGAATTTCCGGCCCCACACACATCCAAGGGATAGGTTGGGTTAGGGTTGGGGCCTTCGCCTAGGGGTGGCAATTTTTCATCCAACCCGCTAAAACCGCCCAACCCACCCAAAATCTAACCCGCCCAACCCACCCAAAATCTAACCCGCCCAACCCACCCATTTACTTGGTGGGTTGTGTGATCAACCCATCACCCAACACACCCATTTAAATGGGTTGAGTTGGGTCGGGTTGGGTTATGGATAACCATTGGGTTAACCATTACATATATAAGTATTAATTCCTTAGCCTTTTTTTTATTTTCTTCATTTGAATTAAATAATTTATAATTAATGTATTAATTTTCTATTAATTGTTGACTAAATTTAGTTTTGTCTTGAATCAACACACTTCACCCAACATAAATCCAAATCAATTTCACCCAAGGCCGGTTCAGTTCAACGCAGTCTGACCCGATCTGGGTCAACTCGAATTTGAAATAGACCTCAAACAGGATGGCTCGGTATTGCTTTCTTTGCTCGGTTTGGGTTGTCCAGTCCAAACATTATTCACACAGCCCAGCCCGACCCGACACAAGCTGATCCGGGTTGACCCAAATTCGAAGTGGGTCAGACCGGGTGAAGTTCAGACCCTAAACCACCTCACTTGCTTTACCCGATTCGGATCATTGGTTTGGCTTGTATCCATAGAACCCGACCTGAATTCGGCCCAGGTCAACAATGCTAGCTAACTGAGATCCTTTGAAGCCTCTACCCTGGGATTGACCCAAATCCGGCTCGGTCCGGTCCGACCGAAGTGAACCGGTCCAGCCAGGGTCTGGCCCAACCGAGTTGAACCGGCCCCATCAGGTGTGGTCCCGACCAAACTGAATCCGATCTGTTCGGATCTGGTCTGACCGGTCCGAACTGGTTCAGTCGGGACCTGGTCTGGCTAGACTGGTCCAGATCTAAACGGTTCAACCACTCTTGATGTGATTAGCTCAAAGACAATCAAATTAGATAGTTCAAGTTGATCTAACCGGTTTGATCAGATCCGAAGCCCGAACATAGTTAAATGGCTTTGTTGCTTGTGTAAAAATAATGCATGTAACATGATTTGAATCTTCACCACTTGTGTAAATAACAACTACTATAAACACTAAGCTATAACCAACTTATTTATTATGATGGTGTTAGTTTTTTATTTTAAGTACATAAATATAAGATTAATGGGTTTGGGCGGGTTGGATTGGGTTGAACCCAACCCATTTAACTTTACATAATTGGGTCATTAACGGGTTGGCGGGTTAAATGAGTTGGGTTGAAACTCAACCCAAACCAAACCCAACCCAACCCGCCCAATTGCCACCACTACCTTCGCCTACCCAGCCCAAGCCAAACCCCAACTTAATTTCATGTTTGAATGTATAAATGTTATATAAACACGTATTTATCCAAGTACTTAAGTGTATATGTATTTATGCATGTATTTGGTTAGGGAAAATTGAGACTACGCTGCGTTTGGAAACAATGCAAATATGTAGAGTGTAAAACAGTTCATATAAAATGCAAAATTGGGTTAGTTTTGCACTGACAAGTTTACCTTCTTACCAAACAGACTTTTAACTGTAATGGATGCAAACATGAATTCCGATAAAGCATATGCTTTTTTTATCAAATGCCTACTTGAATGCAAATTTACTTCTTTTTTATTAATGTACTTTTACATATTATTATCAATGTAAATATGCATTTGGTTTGTTATTTGTCAATGCATAAATGTAGTGTTGCCAAACACAGGCAAAAGTGAACCAGAGTGTAAATTTACCCTGAATCGGGATTTACACTCCATTTGCATCATTTCCAAACGCAACCTTTGGCTCTATTTGGAAGGAGTATAAATACAAATATATAGAGTGCAAAAGCTTATATTTTGTATTATTTTGTATGTATTTTGAGTTTCGACTATTTGTAAAACACATTTGTATTTGTGCTGCTCGGTTTGGAAAGAGTACAAATACAAACATATAGGGTGTAAATACATACAAAATAATACAATATACAAGATTTTGCACTCTACATATTTGCATTTGTATTCCTTCCAAACTGAGTAACTTGGTTTTGCCCCCTCTATGTATAATAATGCTAAAATTGGGTTGACCTCAAACCTTGACGCTAGGAAATTAGGTTGACCTCAACCTAACCGGGCACGACTTGCACCCCTAAGTATGCTAGCACACTTCCCCAAATCGGTGAAGGTGGGACATCTTCTCAGGTAAGGGTGTCAATGGACCGGTTTTGGATTGGACCCCATCCAGTCCAAAATCAATTTGGACAGATTGGACGGACCAACAAGACATATTGGATTGGACCAATCCAGTCCAAAATATTTATTAGATTGGATTGGACCTGGTCTGTCCATAATAAATTTATATTGGATTGGGTTGGATTAAGCCAATATTCGGTACATTGATATAAAATAAGAACGTAGGTGCCAATGGACCAGGTTTGGGTTGAAACCAATCTTAATCAAAACGAATTTGAACAGATTGGATGGTCCAGACATTAAATTGGACTGGTCCAAAATATTCATTGGACTGGATTGGACCTAGTCCATTTATAATGGACTCACATTGGATTCAATCGGATTGGACCAAATCTAGTCCAATTGACACCCCTATTCTCGAGTCTCCACTAAGGATGCAAACGGATCGGATCAAATTGAAATCAGGGTATATTCGAATTCGATCCAACACTGTTCATGTCGAATATGATCCGGTCCAAAGATCCGCTTGGATCTGATAGGATTCAATTTGGATTCAAATCCTATTGGTAAGTTGGATCTTTGGATCTGATCCAATCCGACTTTTTTCTTTAAAAATGAATAAATTATTAAAAGAAAAATAAAATATACTAATTTAAATAAAGTAAAAACAAAAAATATAAGTATTTTTTAATTATTTTCATCATATATATACATGTTTTTCATAAAAAATAAATAAATAATATAACAAATTTATAAATAAATAAATAACATATATTTATAAATATATAATACATATCGGGTAGGATCTTCTCAGATTGAATAGGAGTGATCCGAATCCAATCCAATTTATGACCAGATCCTCTTATCCTATTATCCGATCCGATTAGATCCAAAGATGCAAAGAAGGGTGATCCAAATTCGACCATTCGGATGATCCGATCCATCCATTTGCTCCCCTAGTCTCCACTACAACCGGCTAGAGATTTTCCCAGTAAGTTTGTTGGCACCTTCAAATACAAAGAGATTAATTCTGCACTAAAATTGGTGTAAATTAATGTGTGTTTAAACAAAAGGAGGCAATAGGACTATTAGGAGGATAAGACGGGTGGATGCGTTTCTGAACAGTTTCTTTCTTAGCATTAAAGACCATTGAAATGACCCAGGTTGCCAGTAACTCGAGAACCCATTCATCTCTAACATGTGTAATGTCATGGGGAGTGGTTGGGGGTTACAAAAATGTGTATTGGGTTTGGGGCCTTCAAAACTTGCCCAACTTCGGGGGTTAGGTAAATCCCATTTAATGGCTGTCCAGAAAGTATCACCCAAAAAGAGTCATCACCTAATATTTGAATTGTTGATACTTGCTATCCAGAGTCTTGGGAGTGGTGGACTCAATACAAGGCCTCAACCAAATTCATTCGGACTCCAGAAACGAAAAACATGTTTTCACTTTTCGAATGTAGGAAGAGTTAAGTGGTGGACTCAATATAGGAAAAGCTTTTTAATTTTAATTCAATCCAGAATTTCCATCTTAATAACATAGAATCTACGCTTATTTGATTTGATTTTTGTCTACGAATTTCTCAATCTTCACAGAAAATTAGTCGGTTAAAAAAAGTTACAGACTTACAGCCCATTAGTCAAATCACATCTGTGCGGTGTAAAGGTATAGACAAAGGAGCATGCATTTTGAGAAACTGATGCAACCGGTCGAGGCTTTCATTTTGACGTTGATAGTAGAAGGGGTATAGGTACCGTCGGTAAAATAGAGACCACAAACAAGTGAAGTCGGTTCTTCTTTTTTGTGGTCTCTACACTCACAATAATTAGCTAAACATTGCTCTGTAACAAATTAACACTAATAATTTCTCCAATGGCTTGGAAATAAAACAAGTCTTATGGTGATTTAAGGAGCTCTGTCTACAGTCTACGTACCCAAAGAAAACAAGAGAGCAAAGTATGAAGAAAATGGCAATGGACTAACGGCTTAAAGTGGTTGATAGTTCAGCTTCCTTTGTAAGATTAAAGTAGCTAAACAGTAACATTACGTGGACTCCCAATATTTCTGTTTGGAGCCTTGGACTCATCGGGAGCAAAGTAGTTAAACAGTAACACAGAACATTACTGATAACATTAGCTTGCCAGATATTTTTTTTCCTTTTTGTCTTTTGTTGTTGAGCTTGATCCATTGATAACCTGTAATTGTGTTTAACGTTTAGGAGTTGACGATTTCCGGGTGGCATTAATGACTCTGGACAATTTATAGAAATGCCTTTACTGATGTCTAGCTGGGCATCAGACATGTCCATGCCACAGTCTTCAAGTATTTGGCGTTCACTAGCCCATGTGTTTTAAGAAAAAAAAAAGTTCTTTGACGACTTCCTCAAATTGTACAAACATGTGACCATAAATCAATTATTCATTGTGGCCTTAAAAAAACATGGCTAATCTGCCTCTCTCTCTCTCTCTCCAAAGTGGAACTCATTACTACAGTTCCACTTTATGCGTGCAAAGTCAAACAGAACCCAAGTTCCCGAGAGGCAAATCCAATTTCTTAACTCGACAGCACATATATCAATGATGCCAACAAAAACCAGCAACACCCATTCTCCATCTGCAATTTTCATGCACAAATAACCATGACAAATACATAAATAGGGTTAATTGATACATCATCTACTAAAACGAAGAGACCCTAAAAATCTTTGGGTGTTGACAAGTCAAACTGACATTGTCTCCTAGATTCCTAGCCAGTGATGAAATTTAAATTTGAGCTTCTCTGCAACGGTGTTTTCCCGAATGCATATAAGATCAGACTCCATTTAATGCCGGTCAGGGAAGGAGAATCCATGGCGTAGCTGCTGACGCAGTGCAAGCTATGTACTTTGTAGAGATAATGGTAGAGAGAGAAAGAGAACCCTGCTTATATAGAAACTGTGACAGAGAGAGAGAGAGAGAGGTGTTCTTCTGTAAGATCCGGACTATACATGTTTTACTCTCACCCTGAGTCGTGCATTTGGCTCCCCGTTAGATACGCCCCACGAGCACCAGAGTGATACCACGTGCTTTGCAGAAAATTCATCTCTTGGCCATCTATCCCATCTTTTCATTCTATTTCTTTTTTGTACTGTTCTGATTTCTGTAACGCTGGAGATAGAATAGACAAAGCAAGAGGAAAAAGAAAAGAGCATGAGATGTAAAAAGTAGCTAAACACTCCAACAAGCGTTCCATCTTCTCCCCCTCTTAAAGTGTTGAAGCACAGAAAAAAAAAATAAGAAGAAGCTTAAGAGATTTCAAACAGGAGATGAAATAGAACAATAATGTATCAGAAAAAATGGCATTCAAGTAATGGAGAGCATAGATGAAAAGCGTCCTGCTTTCAAAAGCTGTACGTGGTTACCTCTAAAATGCGCCTCTTGAGAAACCCATCCTCCTTATCCCTCCTCAGAATCTTCAAAGTCTGAAGAGAACTATATATGGTCGGTAATGTGTATGTTTTGCATGCTTCTGAACGACGACTGGTTCATTTTATGCAACTCCAGAAAAGAAAAACAGAAGAAAGAAAATAACTTACTACATATTTCATAAATTCAAAATAGTCGAATACAGAAACTCAGAGATGGATGAATTCAGAAAAATGATCCAAAATAAAGTAAGCTGGACGGTTCTGCAGCCAAAGACGATCGTGCAGTGCAGTAACCATTGTTGACGAGCATTATTCTTTCACCTTTAAGCAGTAGAAATAGTGTCAGTATGCACTTTACAAAAGCTAAAAATTCCTCTGAATAATATCTATGGCATAGATTACAACTGCAAAGGGAGGAAAAAACAGAATATTTTTGAAAGATTATAGAAAGATCTATGCCTAGTGATCAGAATAGAGATTCGATTCGAAGGAGTTGTTTATATCCTTGTTCTTTATTCAAAGTTCCAAACCCTTGGTGCAGTTGCTTAGACTCCAGCCATGGAAGAATATAGAGGACCATAAAATTCATCAAATCGAATCAATCAGGTTCTCTTAAGACAAAGTAAAACAAGTTGGACTCAGAGACCTACCACCAACAACAAATAACAACAAATAGATGTAGAAAATAATAAAACGAAAAACCAAACAATTAATATCATCTGCTTTTTGTAGGGTACCTTTGAACATCAATCCATCATCGATTTATCAAAGTGCAACCCCACTATATTATCATGTGAGAATTGTCGCAACAGTATGGAACTAGGAAAGTAAATCAAGCAAGGGAACTAAGATTTAGTTACTTCACTACTAATCTCTCTTTCCATAACTATAACCTCTCTTCATGATTCAGAAGGTTGAACCTAGATCTCCTCTATGAAACCCTAAAGCGAAAAAAAAAAAAAAAAGAAAGGGGGACGGCTGCAAAAGAAGAGATGGAAGGAACAAAAAAAAAAGACTATAAAGTTTCAGGCCTAGATCCTAAAAGGAACAAAAGCAGACAGTTCAGATCCTCTAAGCCATGATGAAAAACAATCTGCCCAATGATAAACAACAAATGGCGTTAAGGCTGACAGATATTACAACCATGATAACAACTAACAAGATTTGGAAAAAAAAAAGCAATCATGAGAAGCTTTCTTAACTCTCGTCAGAGAAGAGAAACAGTCAAAAATATTTCATTCATCATTACACCAATCTGCATATTATTAACTGTTTCAAAACCCATTAATGGAAATAATTACTCATAATTCAGAAAGTAAATAAAGAGAAGAAAAAATGTAATAAATAAAGCGATCTAGTTAAGTGGGAAAAGAGATGAGGAACAAGAAGATGATGATGATCGGCGTAGACGGAAGCAGTGATTGAGGGGAATGAAGCCTGGTCCGACGACACTTGCACATAATTAAGCGATCTAAACTATAGTTATCTAGATCTGCTGAGATCGATTCATTCGACTCAGTTGACAGTGTTGGTGGCCTCGAGCCAGACAACATTCCCCTCAAACAGAAAGCTTCCTTCGTCTCTTGCACTCTTGCTTGGACTCTCTCTCTCTCTCTCTCTCTCTCTCTCTCTCTCTCTCCAGTCTCTCTTCCTTCAAGGGAAGGAGGAGAAAAAAAAAAAAGAAGAGATGGATTTGTGTGATGATGAAGAGAATGATTTTGGCGTTATAAGGGGGCAGAAAGAGGACTTCGAGGGTTAAAAGAGAGATGAAAAGGCGGGGGAGGAAAGACCAAGTAAAAGGACAAAACAGGACTGACCCTACCCTACAGCTGGGTTCCAGATATGACCACGACCCCATGCACACACAATCTCTCTCTCTTTCTGAAATCCTCTTCTTAAAATTTTCACTTCATCAATAATTTACTTGAAATTTCTAATTAAGACCTCTCCTCTATACCCAAAAACCAAAATCCAAAAAAAAAAAAACTCCTTGAGTAAAGGACACTTGCACCCTTCCAAATACCCTACTGATGGACACATACCAATTAAATGGTTGATGTGGCTTTCTTTTATGTTGATTTCTTAAAATATAAAAATAAAAAAAAGACTGTATTATACCTCTCTATCTATTGAAATAATTGAACAATCACAAATCATACGTCATTTTGAAGTAGCTAAAATGTCCACAATGCATCATATATCATTTCACTTTGGTTTCTCTTTTTTGGTGAATGTCTTTCCATTGGTTTAGACTTTAGAAACTGGAATTATTTCCCATGGCTGTCGGAAGACTTTGGAAGGAGTAGACTAATAAAATTTCCTTCCAGGAAAAAAAAAAAGGTAAAGATACTCTAAATTTCTGATCCTTCGCATTATCTGAGTAAAGGCAAATTTTGGGTCTTTAGAATTTTCTAAAGTGAAGTTTTGTGGCACTTAACAGATGAAAGGGATTTTGATAGCAACTATACACAAGTCTGGGTGGCGAAACAGATAGAAGGGAGAAGGTTACACAGTAATGCCACGTCATTCTGATAAATATTCGAAAAAACAGAAAAAATTTCTAATTATCGGATAGTTTAGGTAAAGTTTAAGTAAATTTCTTTTTATCTGGTCAAATTATTTCTCTACAATTAAAAAGATTTTTTATTAATTTTTAACAAGAGAAAGAGGACGGAGGGCCGGGGTGGTCACTCGTTTGGCGCGTCTTTTTTACGCATCAGCGGGCGAGGGATTCGAGACGACGACCGACAGGTTGGGTCAGGCTTTCAGCCTTCAGGGTCTACACTCTACCCCTCCCTCACAGTCAGCAAGCAGTCTTATTAACTCATAACCATGACCATTCCCACAGTTGTTCCTCGCCGAGCTTTTACCGATTTTTATTATTCGCTCTCTCTCTCTGTCTCTCCTACCTGTCCTCAGGAAGATAAGATATGCTGCCACCAATTTTTTTACCCATCCCGTTGCCACCAGAGTTGGGGGTGTTAAAAGGTATAAAGGGAGGAATTGGCAGGGTTGGATATTCTCAATGCACGGTTGGATATGCATATGGGGCGTGTATGGAACGAGGATGGATCATTCCCATTGTGTAGTCGAATGAAACAAAAGCCCTCCCAAAGGGCAGTTACTGCAAATCTGCAACGAGTGGGATGGAGTTATCTTGTAGAACTTGGGCTTTGATTCAAAATATGTAAAAAGACAACCGTGACCCTGTTCAATTTGTTTTTTTTTTTTTTTTTTTCCTGAAAGTCCATATTATGAAGGGCATGAATTATTTAGGCAAGGTGATTGATCATAAGCCCCAGAAGAAGCTATCTGGATTTTAGAGCCATAAATATAAAAGTTAGGTGATGGAGGATGATAAGTCATGTGTCATGCTACAGCAGATTGAGTAATTGATTAGGATGGTTCAATCTCTGTACCTCATTCAAATGAAATTGGACAAATCCAATTTCAAGTAAAAAAAATGAACGTATGGTCCGTATACAAGAGTAAAACAAGGCTAATATTTCGGGAGGGAGGTCCATGGATCGAGCACCTAAATGGATTATACAGGCTACATCAACCAATTGAATTAATGGCCCACCAAAATGTATGAAATCAACATCTGAAAGTCACACTCACATGGTGGAGGCCTCTAAAATTAATGCTTGGAACAAAAAAAAAAACAAGTCCGTGCATCCAAGTTTATATTAATCCAAATATCTTGTTTGTCTACTACTCCACTTCACATGATATCGGGTTAGTTGATAATCAGTGAAACAACACAAATGCACAGAAATTGGTAGTTAGAGAAGTATAGACATCATAATATGAGATGAAGTGAATAATGCTGAATCGCGCCTTATGGCATTAGAATCATGTAACTATTTATTCATTAAAAAGAAGCGAGAAGGATAAGAGGATTGGTAGGAAAACATATATAGGTATCGGATGCGTTAGGGAGCTTCCCCCCATTGGGCCTTACAAAGTTGATAAAAAAAAAAACATTTAATTAATATTAACTATGTGCTATCTGCTGGTCCACGGGCATGGGTGTGAAAACAATACAACATGAATGCATGGACCACACCAATACGTCATTCAATTACCACACACGCACCTTAGATGTGTAGTAACCATGTCTCTTATGACTTGTACTAGAGAATGACCCCGCATTAAATATGGGGCTAGTATTCTCATGATTTTTATTCATATATTTTCATAAATTTTGTTTGACACTCATAAATTTTTATGTTTTAAATTTAGGTTATTATTTTACTGATATTCTTTATATAATATCGTTATTTATTTTAAGAGATTAAGGTGGCATTTAATAATACTTTTCGGACCTCTTAAGTTTGAAAAATGTTTTTGAACATCACTTATTTTTGGGTTGAGTCTGAAAAAAGGATCCAAAATATATTTTCAGCTCTAAACTAGTAAGAGGCGGGTCAGTGATTTAATGTGCTCAGATGCGTTTCAGACCGCGTTGAAAAACATAAATGCCCATACTCGTTATTCCTCTCATTCTCCCTCCGGCCTTTGCTCTCTCTCCTCCTCACTCTTCTTCTTCTTCTTCTCCACTCGACGACGAACCAATGACGCAAGCTTCTCCCTCTGCCCTTCTCTTTCTCTCTTCCCCTCTCTCTTCTTCTTCTTCTTCTTCTTCTTCTTCTTCACTCAACGGAGAACCAGCGGCACAAGTTTCTTCCTCCCCCCCTCTCTCTCTCTCTCTTCATCATCTACTTCAAATATCCGTAGATCCGTAAGAAGGGAACTCATAGATCCGCACGACACCCATGGAAGGAACTCCCAAATCCTCCCTAGACGTTCGTTATAACTCTGTTGTCTGATCTGCACTCTTGAAATTTCAGTTCAGAAGTTTAGGAATGTCAATGTAGCTCTTGACAACGTGATGGCGAAAGTGCCACAAACTAGTTACGACAGTATCCCTTCAACGACAGCATTGACTTCGACCTCTATGGTCGAGTTCATCTCCCACGCAAAGCAAAGAGGAAAATCGATATGCACTTCTTCTGTAATGAGTTGCTTGTGGTCTCTCTCCCCTATCTTCCTACCACCGCCGCTACAACTCTTAGTAGCGACAATTAACACCCTCTCCCCTATCTTCCGATATGTACTTACCAATTTTATTCTTATTTTAAAAAATTGTCTTTTATTTTTATAATTTTGTTTGTATTAATTATTTTAATTTTTATTAATTATTAAATATTTTAATATTTTTAAGATATTAATTTGCTAATTATTAAATATTTTTTCATTGCTTCATGGACTTTATTACTATTTTCATTATTATTTTAACTTTTAATAATCTATTTTTAATTTATAAACTTATATGTATTTTTAATTATATTCTTATGCTAATGAATTATTTTTTATTTTTATAATTTATTCATATTTTTCAATATTATATTGAATTTAATAAATTATTTTTTATGAAATGGTACAAATTAAACTCAAAATTATCAAAGAGAAAGAAGCTCTCTCTCTCTATCTATCTATCTATCTATCTATCTATCTATTTATATATATATATATATATATATATATATATACACACGTCATAATGGTAAGGCCTCTTTATGGTTGTAGCATAAGCTTGGGATCAAAACCCACATGCACCAAGATTGGGGGTGGGGGGTGGAGGGTGGGAGGAGTCATGGGTTGGGGGATGGACTACGCCCCATTGTGTAGCCCCATGGAGCGAAAAAAGAGATTAGATACGACTTAGAGATTGATTTTAATTTGTGTTCTTTTTCATTTTATTGCTCTTATATATTCTTCTTCTAGAAGAAAAGAAAAAAAAATATATCAATGAAAGTGATCTCAAGATAAGTGAAAAGCTTCTATTACCATCTTAAAGGAGTAAATATGTAAGGGTCAGTTTTGTCCTCCTAAGATGCATTCCTTCGGCATCAAAGCTTTAGAAAAGGGTAAACGAAAAGTTTATATAAAATACTTATAAAGAGGAAATAAAATGGAAATCGACAGTTAGGTATAAGACCCTATTTGGTATCACTTATTTTAAATTCTTAATTGAAGCACTTAAAATAAGTGTGGAACAACAAAAACAAGTACTTATTCTCATTTGAAAAAAAAAGAAAGAACCAATAAATGCTTATTTTCAAAATTAGTACCTAAAAGAGAAAAGCACCCCCAAAGTCTCAATAAGCACTTATAAATATATCTAATTGAGTAGTGCCAATACACTCCTTGATCTATTTTCTTTTTACCTTCAAGTAGTATCTGGATGTGTTGTCAACATGTTTTTTATGTAAAAAGAATGACTTTTTTACATTTTAACTGTTTTTATTTTGATATATTTGTTCTGTCTTTTTTTTTTATTGAGTTCGGCCAAATGTGAAAAAGGCATCATACCAAAAAAACTTATAGCTAATCAATTGGCATAATAAAAGTGTTAATTAATAGTAAAAAAAGTGTTAATCAATGTTCAGAGAACCGGACCGGGCTTGGAACAAGGAAAGGGAGAGGTTCACGGGTTAAAGGTTCAACTAGGGTTGAATCAGAGGTCAAACCGTGATGACATGGCATATACATACATACATACATACATACATATATATATATATATATATATATATATATATATATATATATATATATTACAAGTCATATAAAATCTATATATAATATATTTTACAACTTTTAATATACTTAAATATGGTGTATGGATGGTAAATTCCTTAATTTTTAAAGCAAATAACTATGATTCAAGTCTTTTAATTTATATTTTCTTTAAAATATATGCATAATAAAGTAATATTTACAATAAAGAGTCATTAATTCACACAAGTTAAGAGGTGAACTAGTATAATTAAGCAATATATGAAAATAAGAGGGTATGGGTTCAAATCTTATCAAACACATTTTAAAATTTCAATTGGTTAAAGACTTGGGTGGTTTCATGAAACCGGGACTTGTTCACCATTTTTTTTTGTTAAACCAACCGATCAACCGGTTTTCAGCAATTTTTTAGCAAAAGCAGTTATTGGGGTAAGATCGAACCAAATAAGGTCCCAGGTCATGGTTCAACTAATCCAACCGACCAATCAGGTCCAGTTTTCTAAACATTGGTGTTAATCAATTATGTGAATTTTTATCAAAATTCATGAGTGGTTTTGATTGATCAAAATCCTTGCCATCTTTTTGGCATCATATAGTTTTTTCCTTATTCCTTTCGGCTTTCTTCTTTTAATTTAGGGATGAGTTCAAACTTTAAAGATATGAAAAAGGGTTCAACTATGATAATGGAAAGATATAATATCGGAAAATTTATCACCAATCAACCAGTATAAAAAAAGATATGACCAATCATGTGGTATTCATCAAAATTTACAGGGTGCTTTGATTGGTCAAAGATATTCAGATACCATGTCTTTTAGATATCATAGATTTTCCCTAAGAAAAAAGATGTAGTCACATAGTAAGCCTTAGGGGTGTTGTTGACAAATGTTAGTTTTGCCCAAAACCCGCCACTTCACCAATATATTGGAGCGACCCATTTAGTCCAATCTAAGGTAGTAAGCCTTAGGGGTGTCAATGGACCAGTTTTGGATTGGACCCTGTCCAAACCAAAATCAATTTGGATGGATTGAACAGACCAATATGATATATCCAATTGGACCAGTCCATATTGGATTGAACCTAGTCCATCCGTAATAAATTTTATATTGGATTGGATTGGATTGGATTGAACCAATTTCTAATTTATTAATAAAAGATAAGAATATAGGTATCACGGGACCAGGTTTAGATTAGAATTAATCTAAATTAAAACTCATTTAAACAGATTGGTTGATTCAGACATTGAATTTGACCGATCCAAAATGATCATTGGAATGAATTGGACGTGGTCCATTCACATTGGACTGGATCGGATTGGACCAAATCCGATCCAATTGACACCCCTAAGCCTAGTACAATCTGATCTCGCAAGTCGCAAGTCGCAAGAGAGAGAGGAGCTAGTAAGATACAAGTATCGCATATATACCGGTATATCCAATCCAAATCCGTTTGATAAAATACCATTTGAATCTCTGGGCCAAAAATAAAATAAAATCATTTGAAAATGAAATTAAAGGAATCAAATTGGGATTTAAGTACTACAGATTTAAGAAAATAAGGGAGCAAGCTTGATTTGCTCCAGTCCTCCATCAATCCAAATCATCTACAACTGTAATTGCAATGTTGAGCCAATCCCAATACACCACGTTAATTCTTCATCAATCGGGCACTGAAGATTGTCAGTTGTCTTTATCTTCGCACGAGGATCCAAAAGGCAAAGGACGTTGCTAGTACTGATTGGCCAATCAGGTCATATTGACGAGTACACATGAATTTCCAACTCATTTTTTTTTATCTTCTGTCTTTAGCATCATAATCATAAAAAGAATAAAGTTCATCTTTTTAAATTTTAATCAACATTTTTACGCGCTGAGTTCAGTTAATGGGCTGTTAATTTTAACATCAGTTGATGGACTGACTTAGCTACATCCCCAGCGAAACCGAATATGAACGTGTGGTGTTGGGCCTGTTTTGTTGTGCCTGTAGTTCTGTACAAGATATTGGGCTTCATCGAAAACTGGGCCTCTCTTTCGGCATGATTTAAGGGGGGAAAAAAAAGAAACTGAAGATGGATTGGCCATGGTGGCCACTGGCCGGGCTAGTTCACCTCAAGGGATTAGGATTGAAACTGCTTTTTCTCCTTTTTGGACCAATGATAGATAGGCATAAGCTAGATCCTTATGACTCGGATCTTCTCCTAGGGATGGCATTTTTTCCCATCCCCATGGGAACCCGACTTCCTCAACCCGATGGGGTCGGGGATGGAAATTGTTTTGGCAGGGTGGGAACAGGGATGGGGATTAATATGAATCCCCGACCGGGGTCGAGGTCGGGGATGGGGATGGGGATTGAGGTCCCAGCCTCTAACCCCGATTATGTATATATATTATGTATGTTATATATTAAATATATATTATTATGTTATTTATATTATATATCAAAATATATTTAAAAAATTATTTATAATTTAGATTTTTTATTTATTTTAAGTAAATTTATTTTTCAAATAAATATTGTTATTTAAAAAAATTCGGAGATTGGGGATGGAAGATAAATTTTATCCCCAGCGAGGATCGAAGACAGGGACGGAGGTTAATTTCATAATCGAGGTCGGGAACGAGGAAACACAACCATATAATGGGCTACATAACCAATCATAACTGAATACACCAATATTTTTTTTTACACATGAAACCCACATGTAGATTTCAATGCAAATTTATATACAATTACTAGAAAAACGATAGATTAATATATAGCTTGGCTAGGTGTTTGATACCCTAATTTTCCATAGTGTCAATAATTTTACCGTTGCTTCTCTACATGATCTTCTCTAGGCGAGTCTAAATCTCCTGCCCACAAAAACTCTATCTATATGGCATCCAGCCAAAAATTGAGAATATCCATAACTATGTATGTATGTTAAATTCATGGAGAGATATTCCTAATATGCATTTGGATGCTCGTACTTTAGAGAATGGTTCACCAGGGCAGAGTCAGGAATTTTTTTATGAGGGGGGACAAAACTTATGGATGGGCCATAGAGGGAAGCTTACATAGAAAAATGTATTCAGTGTGCAGATTTTTTGACCATGGGGGAGGAGGGCGCCATGATTCCCCCGAGTTCCCCTAGCTCTGCCCCCGATAGCTCAGTTAGGAAAAGCTACAAATACAAATATATGAAGTTCAAAAACTTGTATTTTGTGTGTATTTGTACTGTATATATTTATATTTGTACTCCTTCCAAGTTGAGCCTAGGTAGCAATTTCTTTTTCTAAACTTTAATTACTTAACACAATCTAACTGTTCGGCCGGAACTAAAAAGTTCAATTTTGTATGATACTCAAAAATAACTTTGGCTTTTCTACCAAAAAAATATAAGATTGGATTATGATGCAAAAAGATATGATACCAGAAAAACTTATAACCAATCAACCAGAATCATGAAAATGATTAACAATTAAGTGGGTTTTCATCAAAATTTATTCCGATTTTTCCTGCATCATAGATTTTTTTTTTCTATTTTTTTTAGAGAGAGAGTGGGAGACACGTGAATCGGTAGGATATGTGTTGAAGATGGAATCCAATGTTAGCGAACCAAAAGAAAAAAAAAAAAAAACCCGAATTAGAGGAGCACATTAGGAGTTGGGACTACTACCAAGTACCAACCTGTCACCAATATGGTTCAGGTTCAGGTTGATCTGGGACTGTCATACCATCGATTTGCTCATTTGATTCTTTTAACTTATAACATTGTTCTTCTTTTTATTTCTTTTCCGTATTTCGTTCATTCTTTCCTCTTGTCTGGAAGGCAACAAAGATTGAATGGTTCCAAACTAAACGGTTCAATTGATAAAAGCCAAATGGTTTAAGTTTAAGGTGCAGCCCAGTTCTCCGGACGATGCTTTGAGCATTCAAAATGATTTCTCACCAGTAAACCGCTCTCAAGTAACAAGGAACCGTTGGAATGGTCGAATTGGAACTTGGAAGTTTGCCTTGTGGCTTGTTCTGCAACACCAGTCACCAACCCCCTCCTCCATTTCCATTTTCGTCCATTCCAACGGTCAATTCTTCTGTTCATCATATTTTCAAACTCAGAAGTCAGGATCTAATTCTAGTCGTTACAAATTCGTCAGAACTTTGGCAGAAACAATTGAAGTAATTAAACCCAGGTCGTAAGCTGTTACATCTTCCAAATTTATTCAACAATATGTGGAATTTAGAACGCATCCTTTTGTTTTTATGTTAGAAGGTGCCCGTAACTTGTGCTGCCAGCAGGCACCATACCCCTCTCTCTCTCTCTCTCCCCCCATCGACTGAGTGACAAACGGAGAAGACGCTACATGCTCCAGTTCTCAACGCGTTTTAAGAACCTCGAAACTGGTGGAGAAATGGAGAGAGAGAGAACACGTAAATGTCACTTCTTGCACCTCCAATGCAGGTTGTCGCCATATAAATACTTAGAAATATTATAATAATAAAATAAAATTCTTTTCAGAAAGAAATAAGAAAAAGGACGTCCTTTCTCCCTTGGTATTATGTCCTGCTTTCTCTTCTCTGCCCGGATTCCACGACGATTACCCCACACACCTCTCTCATCTGTGTCTGGGTTTTCGTTCCACTCAAACACACTGTCACGTACTCACAGTCACCTCTCTTTCGGACTGTCTCTCCTTCCCTCCCTTCCATGGATAACGTAAAAGAAAAAGATAGAGGAGCAGTTGAAAAGAGGAAAAGGTAAACAACCTTTTCTATTAGCTTTTTGCCTTTCAACCATGTTTAGAGTCATGATTGAAAAAGAAGATACTCTCTGAGGAGAAAAACAATTGACAAAAAGTAAGAGCAAAGCTATAACTTATGTGGATGTATTTTCTTCCTCTTCACAGACAAACACAAAGAAATAATAAACCATCATAGGCCTCGAGTTTGGTTTCTTCTATTATTTATTCAATACACAGTGGGTGCAGAAGATTTGTGAATTCCTTTCTATTTTTTACCGAATAAATAAAGTAAAAATCTAAAAATTCTAGCTACAGCATGTCAAGTGGATGAAAGTGGTCAGGACACTGGCTAGTGGCTGCCAGGGCTCTGTTCTGTTTCTAGATTAGCGTCTGCTTGTGCGTGCGTGTTTGTTCAACATTAGAGAAAAAGCTGTTGCAACGTGATAAACGGTGGGGGTTAATTAAGTCCCCTTATAACTTCACGAATGATGTGTCTTTTCTCGTTTTCTGAAATCTCTAAATAAGCTACCTAATCAATGTTAATTAGTATCACTATAGGAAAATTGACTTTTAGCAACGGATAAAATGGTTGCTTGAAGCACCCAAAAACCGTTGCTAAAGACTTCTATCAACGGATTCACAAGGGACACAAAACCGATGCCTCTTCCACCGTAACAATAGGTTCTCGCAACAGTTTCCGAAAACCGTTGCTAAATCTATTATTTAATTACACAAACGATTGCCAAAGTACCTATTAGCAACCATGACTAAAAACATTTTAAAAAAGAAAATTAATCCTTTTATTGCATCGGTTTTTCACAAAAACCGTAGTTGGAGAATCTATCGCAACGATTTTTCATAAAAATCGTAGATAGAAAATGTCTATCGCAACGGTTTTTCATGAAAACCGTAGCTAGAAAATGTTTATCGCAACGATTTTTCATAAAATTCATAGCCAGAAAATGTCTATCGCAATGGTTTATAGAAAAAATCGTAACTAAAAAATGTCTATCGCAACGGTTTATAGAAAAAATCGTTGTTACAGAATGCCTATCACAACAATTTATAGAGAAAGACGTGGCTACAGAACGCATATCGCAACGATTTATAGAGAATTGTTGTTACAAAATGCCTATCGCAACGGTTTTTACAGAATGTCTATCACAACGGTTTATAGAGAAAGTCATGACTACAAAACGCCTATTGCAACGATTTATATAGAAAACCATTGCTACAGAATACCTATCACAACGGTTTATAGAGAGCACCATAGTTATAGAGTACCTATTGCAACGGTTTATACAAAAACCGTAGTTAAATAATACCTATCACAACGGTGTATTATAACCTGCTATAAAATAATTGGATGGTTATCAACCATTGATATAACCTGTTATAAGATAACTGTATATAGTTATCAAACCATCAATATAACTTGTCATAAAATAACTACATAATTATCAAATCATTGATATAACTCGTCATAAGATACTTGTAAATTTTAATTTTTTTTCATATGCAAATGTAAATACAAAAAACATGTAACATTTAATTAAAGTAATTAATATTTCCAACAAAAAAGTAATAACATGATGTTCTTGTTTTTAACAATAAAAAATAATAAAAGTGTCAAATGTCTTCAATGTCTTATTAACTTCTCCATCAATAATTTTTCTATCGTTGTGTAACCTCCTTTTCAATTTGTAAAAATTGAAAAACGAGTATAAGAAACAATAAATAATCATTTCATACTATCCAAAACTAAATAGTAAAAATTAATTAAGTATAAAATACTTACCAAAGCTGTAGGCCATGCAATGTTGTATCCTTGTACTTGTCCTAAAATTTTAAAATTTTCAAATGATTTCATTAAAACAATGTTCTGGATTTACATAGTTTCAATAAAACTAACAAGATTTAGGTACTTGCATCTTTGTTATGATCACTTGTCCAAGCAATAGTCTAATACTACTTTGTGCTCCAGTTGAATACTAAAAAAAAAAAAGAAACTTAAAATTAGTTATGGATTGCATGTGGAATATTCAAAGTAAATTAAGACATGAAGCAAAATAAAGTAAAATCCAAAAAAAATATTAATTGTTCTGATTTTATGTGTCAAAAAACTCAAAAAGGGATTCAATCCAACACCAATAGGTATGTGGGGTTTTTAAATGGATTAAGCAACATCTCATGTGAAGAGTATCCCCAACCCATTGAACCAAAACCCTCAAGAAGGAATCAACAACACATCCCATGGAAGCTAGGGTTCTTTGTTCTAACTAAAGAAAAAGAAAAAGCCAATGACATGGTAGGAAACTTGGGATCCTTGTGCAAACTGAATCAAAGGGACCGTCTTGATCTAGAGAGAGAGAGAGATGATTTCTCTAAGACATACTTTAATCCAAAGTTATTCTTCTAATCAAAGTCTTTGTAAGCTTTATCTCCAGCCCCAAGTTAAAATGACAATATGATAACATTAAGACCATTCTACAAGTGATGAGTTGGTCAACGATAGGGACACAAATGCTAACCTAACTTTGCAAAGAACAAGCATTAGTTTCCCTGCACAATTTGGCAAAATATCTCCATGTCCCATACCTACCAAGACTCTAGTTATGTTTAACTTCCTCATCATAGTTTAATGTTTACTGCCAAGGAAAGATACAAGAAACCATACCCTAATATGAAATGATGATTATTGAGTTGAAATACATTCATTAACCAAAGTGCATGTGATGATTTCTAGAAAATGAATTGCTAATGTAAGGCTTAAAGGGAAAAAATGATGATACCAAATAAGGAAAAGAAAGAAGATCAAAGTGATCCATCGTTCTTCTCTATGGAAATTAAACTTGGAGATGCATTTTATTGGACATATATGCAACCAATTGCTGCAGGCACCTATGAATGAATATGTATGACGATGGCTTAAGAATAGAAATGTACTTGAACTTCATAAACCACCAAGAAATCTCATTAAAGTGGCGGTCTACACTCTACAAATCCCTCCACAATATGTGCCCTTTGACAAGTAAAAAATGTTTTTCCAATAGTTAAGTTAAAAATCAGAGTTATTCATTTTGAGAGTCTAATTAAATAGAAAACTTGGGTGAGGGAGAAAATCAGGCTTTCAGATTTGAAAGTAAAGAAGTCATTAAAGTAAGATAAGAATATAAATCAATAAAATATATATAAATAAAGAAAGAAAACCACCTGATTAAAAACAGGTTGAGGTTGGTTTCAGGAATTAGTACACAAATCTCAGTGGTTGATTGAAGTTGCCCTTGAAATCATAGATTTTGTTTTATTTAGTCCAGTTCATAAGAAAAAAATCAAGCCCTGCAAATCTAAAATATGAGTAAATACAAAAAAGGCTTTGTAGAATTTTGCATAGCTGTATTAAGAAGAGAAATTCTATAAGTAGTAAAGGGTATTGATTACAGTTGGAAATTGGAGAAGCTTGAGTATTGCTTCTCCTGTTGCAACCCATAGATTATTGATGGATCTGATTTGCTGAAGTCTTGCTTCAGAATCCCCAGTGGTTTTGATGAGACCAGCTTACTAATGTAATGCTGCTGGTCAACACGGATCCATGTTTTCTCTAGTCAACCCAAGTCTTGCTTCAGAATCCCCGTTGAAACTTGAAACTAGGGTTCCATTTGTTTATAGTGCAATTTCCTTTGCACGAATACAAATGAAATGAGAGTGTTAACGAGAAGAGTAAGAATGTAACTTCTGATTCATTTTGGCTTTTGGGTATTTGCTTTACTTTGCTTCAGGTTTTGTTTTACTTCATCAATATTACAAAGACAAAAGAAGCCAAAAGCTGAAACAACAAAATCAGATTTTGCAATCCCATAATTTTGCACCACTACAAATGAAATTGGTGAAGTGCAAACACTCTCTCTTTCTTTGAAGCTCCTGATTCAAAGAAGCTTGTCTCCAAATGACAGTGGCGTCTACAAAAACTGGAAAGCACTTTGTATGATGTTTCCCATAAATGTTTATGCTGATTTTTTTTTTATTTGAATCATCATACATTAATCACATAATTATTTTTATTTGAATCATCATTAATGTTGAAAAGATAATTTGTTAAATGAATGAGATAGAGAGATCTAGCATTTCAAAAAAAAAAATGAGATAGAGAGATCTAGCATTTCAAAAAAAAAAAAATGAGATAGAGAGATCTAGCATTTCAAAAAAAAAAAAAATGAGATAGAGAGATCTAGCATTTCAAAAAAAAAAAATGAGATAGAGAGAAATTAAAAGGATGATACCCTATATCTGCTGTTGTGGAAGCATGATGATACCCTATATCTGCAAATCAGAATTTACATGAAAACCAGTCCCACTCGTAGTAGTTACTGAATATTTGGTGGGTTTTACTGTTCAAGTCATCAGGCTTCTTTCCTAATGGAGAAACAAGGGTAATGAGGTGCCTTCTTAAGCAGCCATGTTAAATTAAAAAGATAGGGACCCATCATCTAGATAGGTCTCACTCTAATTAATAGTCAGCAAAGAAAAAAAAAAACAACACAATGAAATGACATTATATAATAAAGCTAAGCCTTGTACCAGGTATATGGGCTGGCTACATGAATCCTGTACCTCCAATTTCATGATCGAAGTCCATAAAAGTTTGGTATAAGTTTTGCTGGGTGCCAACCTGATACAAACCTCCTATTTTGGCTTCTTAGTGTGGTCTGCTATGAGTAGGAAATATGGCTCCCCTACAACCTACTAATTCCAGGAGATGTGTCCAGTTTTAAATCTGAATTCTACCCAAAATCCACTAAAAGGTTTTAATAATATGAGTAATTATATCATATCAGATATGATCAAATCCATATCTGATGATTTTGTAAATGGATCATCCAAATCCTAGATATTTGGATTAGATACCAAATAGAATTTCAAACTTTTAGAGCCCTAGGTATACTAACTTGACTTGGGTATAGGAATTAGGCTAATTTGGCCAATAGAGTCAAGCTGAATTGATGAAGGTCAGAAAAAACAAATCACCCCACCAGGTAATCAAAGAGATGTTTCTCAATTTGACAAAACCTAAGACCTTTTGCAAGTATTCTTTAGAATTCCTATCTAGTATTTGAGATAATTAAAGCAAGTTTCTGACTTCAATTCTATTGCATAGGTCAGTGCCTTGTCACTTAGAAGGGATAACTTTTTTATAAGTCACGGTGTTGGGTTAGGCATCCTTACCTTGCCACTAGGTAGGTGAATAGTTTCGATGTATATATACTTGATGATTTATGTATATAAGTTAGTGTGAGAGGGATGGGACTATGGGAGGTAGGATGATGATGAAGGATGTTTCTTGTAAAACATTACTATAACATGATGTCCATGTTACATGTGCATAAGGGCGGGTCCATATTAAATCCAACTATGAACTGGTTCATAGTTGAATATTCACATTCATACAAACAGATACCATTTGCAGCTAGTTAGGGTCAAGAATCTCAGTCTGAAAGTTGGGTTCGGGTTGACCTCAACCAAAACCAACTTTGCCCAATTTGCACCTATATAAGTTACCAGTATGGCCAGCATTTTCTGTTGTGGTAGTCCTACATAGACACTAAGAATAGCTTCTTTGCTTTAGTCATTCTTATATGAAACTGCTTTTGAATTACACAAAGCAACTTTTGTTGTTTGCAAGTAAACAAGCAAACATATGTGAAAAGCCAATTCCATATGTGAAAAACAAAGTTAGAAAAGAAAAGTTAGAAAACGTGTAGATCATAAAACAGAACAAACAAATCCAATATTTGATCTTCAAATAAATAAAAAAAAAAGTCCATACGAGGGAAGACAAGGAAGATCATCAGCAACATCATGAATTTGAACAAAAGAGGAAAAGAGTTTGTAGAAATCAGAATTTAGTAGTAGTCAATTGCAGGAAAAAATAAAGACAAGGTAAAAGAAACTCAACAAACAAAGCAATGGGCATACTGGGAGAAACAAACAGAAACCATTAAGTATGGTCATCAACATCATTATAAAAGGAGAAACACAGACGATAACAGAAAATAGAACATGAAAACAGGAAAAAACCTGATGGGGGACTACTACGTGCTTTTAGATACAATAACCGCAACACTAAGTACCATAGATGATTGAATTCAGTAGATATGCAGGAAAGCATAAAAATCAAATAGATAAATGGAAGAAGAAGAAAGTTAAAACACCTTGAGGGTACCCTTGCAATGGTGGCATCGGAAACAAGCCTCGGTGAACTTGGAAGGAAATTTTGACTCTTATCTTTAATTATTAACATCTTTGTAACACATTGGTGCTAATGTGTCGGATACTAAGAATCCCATGGTTCAAATAATACTCATAAAGTGTATGTGACTAAAGCTTTCTCGCGGTTGAAAGATGGTTTAGGGGAATTCCGGATCTGATCCATGTTGGGTTGGGCCAAACTTCAAATTAACCAGGCCCTAGCCATAGGCTAAAAGATACATCCCAACGCCCAAGCCTGGACCAACAGTGGGCAGGCTCAAATACTCATGATGGAGGCTGGTATACGAGTCTGGACCATCAAGGAAGCTGGTTGGTTCTAACCACGGAAGATCAATTGGACCCTGGGCCATTGGGCCTAGAAGGTTCCTGCCACCCCAAATGCTCATCATGGGACGACAGCAAAGTGGATGAAGAGTTAATTGGATTATAATCTGATTGACAAACAAGTATTTAAAGCCCTAGGAGAAAGAAAAGCAAAGAAGAAAAAAGAAGAAGAAAAAAATCTCAATATAAAGAATCAACCAAGTTTCAGACTTATCCAATGGTTTCTAGCTTTACTAATCAATCTACTAATCCTGATCAATGGTTGGAAAGCTCTACTTTCCACTACTAACAAATATATGTCTGTCTGGATGATTGAATCAGGATAAGAAATGTCCAAACTGAACCCAAGCTTGATTTAGTTGGAGCAAGGACAATCCCCAGAGGCTGTTTAGGTAAGATGGGTCCTCATTTGATGAAAAAAGGAGCTACTAAGTGGGTTATGTCGGGTTTTCAAGACTGGACCAGACCCTGTTGTCATACTTGAATCAGACATAAAATCAAATGGACCACTAAGAGTATAAATATAAATATATACAGTGGTTACAGTACAAATCAGAAAGCTCAATCCAGTATTGCAGGTAACATTTCCGGGTTATTAGCACATGAATTTCCTAGATATATCATGACTCATGAGGATCAAGTGTTGCATTTCTGCACTCACTCATGGATGCAAATGTCATGAAATGTTTCTTCATTTGACATAACCTTAGACTTTTTGCAAGTATTCTTTAGAATTCCTATCTAGTATTCAAGATAATTAACGAAAGTTTCTGACTTCAATCTTATTGCCTATGTCAGTGCCTACTCACTTAGAAGGGGTACCTTTTTTATACAAGTCTGAGCTTTCTTTAGTAGTGTCACAGACCTGCCGTGTTTGGAAGGAACTCTGCAAACTGATGCAGAGTTTCCAATTCCTGCAGGGTTTCTGATTCCTTTTTCTCTAGGTTGTTAGAAGGATTGAAATTCTACAACTTGAAAACTAAAACTAGAGAATAGGATGGGCCTCAGGTGAATGAAGTTTTCAGTCCCATAGTAGGGAGTGAAACTAATTGAAAACTAGAACATGATTGATTGTGAGAAACTGAGAATTTGATAATCTGAGCTTGTTCATTTTAGTAATCCATGACAGAAAATATTGAAGTATTGGCTGGTGTAGTTGGTGGGCTGCTTGGTCTAGGAGGAGGCTTTATTTTGGGCCCTCTTTCCTTGGAGCTGGGCATCCCTCCCCAGGTTTGTTGCATGCCCTGTTCCTGCAAGATGTTACTCTATCTAGTATTGGATTTCATTTCATACCTTAGAAGTTCACATTAGTTTCATTTAGTTCTGAACTTATTGTATTGATGTACAGTGTATGGATGGGTATATAGGGTACTGAGAACAGTCACTTTGTGCAAAAGAAAAAATATGCCAAAGGTTAGGTCTATTTGTATCCAGTCTACCTCTCCCAATATCCTGAATAGGCAGGACCATTTTTTGGTAATGGCCCTTTTTATTTTGAGTATATTCTATATTTGATAAACTTGGCAATCAGCTAATATAGTAGTCAAATAGTACTTGTTTTAAATGATAAAGATACTTCTGTGTATTAGTTTTATCATTAGAAGTAGTGCATTCTTTTCTTTTCCAATCATCAAACATGAGCCTATTCTTCTCTGGAAGTTTCAATTTTCAAATATTATGACTTGAACTCAAGCCTGACTATAGTGAGTTTTTGTGCAGGTGTCAAGTGCCACATCCACCTAAGGAAACAATAAACAATGTCAACATTTCCAATGGTATGATGACTTGGAAATGGAGACATTGTGGGACTGTGTCCCCCACTACAAGAATCAAAATAGATTCTCTTTGTCAAAACAATTAAATAGTATAGAAAAACACACAAAAATAGTCAAATAAATTAATAAAACAGATTACCTTGCTTTTTCCGTTACTGCAGACAAAGACAACACTTAAATCCACTTTCAACCAAGCCTGTTCAACCACAATGACACAATTAATTTATTTTAAACAATACAAAACATAAAAAAAAAGAAACTTTAACCATTGACGTATCTTGGATATCCAACCTCTCATTGATGTATTGTTTCATCGAGATCCAATCCAAATCACGATGTAATTTTCTTGTTCCCAATGGGCCTCTTCAATTCTTTTAGGTTTATGCTCTACTCCGGGTAAAGATATGCCCAATTTCAATTTGCACATATAGGACAAAAGATCCCAATACCACTTTTTTTGTTTTGTTACGACTTCCTTTTTTTCTTTTTTCAATTCATTTCATGTTCATGTCTTCCTCTTCCACCAAAAATTCGACATTGGCATATGAAACTAGAAAAAATGCCCTAAATAATAACCTTAGAAATGATTTGCGGCTGTCATCTTACCACAACTCATTTTGCGTAATTGGAATGCCCCTCTTTTTGCTTCACAGAGAAACCCGATTCTAGTTGCACCATTCGACTGAAAGAATGAGGAGTGGAGATATGCAAGTCGCTTCTTCACTCTTGTATTTGTATCCAGGTATAGGGTCTTGCTTGCAAGTCAGCAAAGCAAAAATTTCGACTGAGAGATTGAGAGATTGAGAGATAGAGAGATAGTGCGAGATAGAGAGATCGAGACAACGAGAGAGAAGGGGAGGTAGAGAAATACCTACGGTTCGTTAGTGAAAGGTGCAAGCTACAATGAAAGTGTTACAGAGCACAGGAGATTCGATAGCGTGAAAGACAAGGGAGGGGGAAATTCGAAGGGGCGGCAAGAGGGAAACCTTGGATAGAATAGGGTTAGGGGTGACAATGGACTGGGTTTTACAACTATGGTCTATGGCTTAAGGCCGGTCCAGGTGGGTTAGCTTTCTCAAGCCTATCATATTTTATTTATATGTAATATAAAATAATATATATATATTATCTATAATATACATTTATTTAAATACATGTGGGTTAGGTCGGGCCCAAAGTAGGCTTAAAGTAGCCCTAGGCCCGACCCTAAAATTTGTGGCTCTACTACATGTGAGCAAAAATAAAACCAAAAAACCCATTAAAATCAAATCGAAAAATCGATTTAATCAAACCGACCGGTTTGGTTTTGGTTCAATGTTTAAAAAAACCAAAAGTATCGGTTCAGTTTCGGTTAACCAATATAGAAACCCGACAGTTAACCAAATCGACTGGTATACATATATTTCTATATATTTTATATATATTTGTATATTATATATATCTTATATTTTTTATATATTATAAATTAATAAATATGCATTATATGTATAAATATAAATAAATATATATTTATAATATATGATATATTATTTATTATTTAAAATATAATATTTTATATATATTTAATAATATATATTATAAAAATTAAAAAATTAAAAACCGATGAATCAAATCGACAATTAACTGAAACGATCAACCGGTTAACCGATTGACTTCAGTTTGGTTTCGATTACTAGTTTTCCATAAACCGGTAGTACCGGTTCTGTTACAAAAAAGACACTGTACCGTGAGCACCCCTAGCTCTACTAAGGGCCTGAACTTCGGTTAGGATTGCAAATGAATTGGATTGGATTTGATATAAATACATTATAAATTATATAACTTAAAAAAATGATCGATCGGATCAAACTTGATAACCAAGTACAAAGTTATGACCTCTAAAAGTTTACATACAAGGTAAATTAAAAAATGATATAACTTTAAAAAAATTGGATGGTTACCTAAAGGCAAGACCAATTCATCAAGGAGTGCGGAGTCCTAGTCAAGAGAGTTAAAGGAAAGGTGGAGTTACAGGCATACTTATAGGGAAGGCAATGCGACTGCTTTTGATAAACAAGGATAGGGGACGTTTTAGGTGGATATGGTTTTGCCCAATGTTTTTTTGATAAACAAGGATAAGGGTATTGATCAAATTGGCTAAGGGTTGGGTCATGGTTTAACGATAGTCTAATTGGTCGATCGATTTGGTGAACTGGTCCAACTTCCTAAACATTGGTTAGTGCATATATATGTTTTATTATATACATATATATAAATAGAGAGAGAATATATATATATATATATATTATTTTAGTTTTTCATCTTTTTATAAATAAAAACTTAAATATTATGTTTAGAGGGAAAGTGTGTTTTTTTTTGGTAAAATATAATGGTTGAAATAAGTTATATATTAAATAAGTATTAATTTATAAATTACTTATAAAAAGTATTTAATAATTATTGAAGTGTTAATTTATTAAATAAATATTTATTTTAACTAATTAACTATTAATTAATAATTATTTATCTATATTTAATATATAACTATTACCCTATTAACGATTTTATGAAATTAAATAATATAGTCCAAATTGACATTATTATTTTTCATTTATCATTAAATATTATTAATTAATTAATAAAGTATTAGTGGTTGATAATTTTTTACTTATTATTTATTTATTTCTTATATCCTACTATTTATTAATTTATTTAAATAATTGAATTATTTTTCATGATTAATTTTAATTAGTTAAATAATAGTTAATATATATTTATTTACATTTTATAAATTATTATTATTTTTTTGTTAATGAACTTATGAAATCATTAATTAATAATTTATTTTCTAGTTTACTTATTATTAAATAGCAATTGATCACATTAATTATTATTGTAATTCAATATAGATGAACTAATAATAATTTGTTAATTATCAATTATATTTATTTATTTTGATAAATCCATAATTATTACTTTACTAGGAATAGCAATAAATAAACAATAAACATTTTAAATTAATACTATATGATTATTATTTATTAATTTTCAGTGCGTTATATATATATATATATATATATATATATATATTAAATAGCTATGAATAAAAAGAATGTAACTAAAGATTATTGACTTTTGTAGTTATAGCCACGGATAATTAAAATTCCGTAGCTATTGTGATAAATAATTTTTAACCACAGACAAAGATATCTTTAGCCACGACAAAATGGACGTAGCTATAAGTCAACTTCTACTTTTGTAACTTATAGCATCGAACATCTTAAAACCGTGGCTATAAATATGTTTTAGCTACGGACAAATGGGTTATAATTACGGACAATCTATCCGTAGCTAAATCACAACCTTGCGAAGTTGTCTGTGGCTATATCCATTGTTTTAGCTACGGTTTTTTAACCGTAACTGAATTGCAGTTGTTAAAAGTCTGTTTTCCTGTAGTGTATGTTAAGGTTTTATTATTGTTTAGTATGCATTGTTGGAATTTGGAAACTGTGATTCCTGTATGGAAGAGGGTGGATGTTCTTGACTTGAGTGGTTTTCCATTTCGTATCGATTATGTTTAATTTCCGAACAATTGGTTTACAGACACATACTTGACATTGGTTCATAATTCATTTCCAAATCACGTCCATCAAACCGGGATCTTTCTTCCTTGTGCCCTGATGTCCCATTACGTGTATGTGAATAGAATTTGGTAGGGTGGGACTTGGGTGGGCCGGGTTGGGCTCTTTTGTCAAAGCTCAAAGCAATAAAATGCTAACTCGAACCAACCCGAATTTCACCCTTAGAATTTGGATTAGCAGAAGTCAATGATTGTATAGCGGGCTGCATGTGGAAGCAATTATAATGGCCCTCATCAGTAATAATAAAATGCATGTAACCCACCCACAATTACCTATTAGGTGTTTGGAACCGATGAAGTTTTCTTGAAAAACAGTGTCTGAAATCTGTTTTTATGTAGAAATTAACACTCACTGTTTGGTTGGGTGTTTTTTCAAAAAAAGAAAAAAGAAAAAAGAAAATGTCTTCTCAAACCATACTTTGAAATTCATGAAAGGTATGATATGAAAAAACACTCTTTTTAACATTTTCTCGTTTTTCTACTGTTGCTAATAATAATATGCTGATGTGGCATTGAAAAATACTTATGTGGAAGCAATGGTTTCAAACCAAAAAAAAAAAAAAAACTTTTATGAGAAAATAACATACCTATACAAAACACTACCGGTTCCGAACACCATCTTAATCTCTCACTTAATACTTATGGCTGGTCTGGGCCATTATTATAAAGCCCACTAAGGTCACACATGTAATTGGACACTTGCCAGAGACTGAATGGAAGTGTAGGCAATATAAGTGCACCAGATCCCATCTCCATACTTGTGTGGGCTTGATTAGGGATTTAAAATGAAGGGTAAAATTGATTTAAGGGTATCCTAACTTTTTTAAATATACTAAATATACCTTGTGGTCATAAAAGACTTTTTTACCCTTCATCATTCTTCAAAATTTCAAAGAGAACCATAGAATAAAGAAAGGCTATATAGACGCTCAATTTAAGTCGTTAAAGGTTTGTCATCATGCAATTTGAGTCATTGACAAGTGCTAATATATATATATATATACTTACTGTTACAACCATATTTCTTAATATTTTCCAACAACAGATTTCATTCTAGAATCTAGAAGTTGAAATAGATGTCTTGGAATGAAATAAGGCTTTTTGGTGGAAAGGCCCTCCAAGAGTTTGCAGATTTTGTTCCAGAAGAGAGTTCAAGAAATCGTCCAATTGTGTAGATGAAAAGAGGAAAAAGCTACAATTTCTTGATGAAGTGACTAACAATGGCTTCTCTTGTTCTCACTGGTGATATCATCGCCCAAAGCAAGAAGGAAGATATATTGTTTCAAGAGAGTCCGGATCTGCTCCTCACAGAGCCCTCCTCTCACCAACCTCACAGCATGTTCCAATCGCACAACGGATTCATCTCCCGTACTTTGCATTATTATTATTCATGAGGAGATATTCCCAATATACAATGGGATGGGATTGTGAGTACATATGAGATGCACATTGTGAGGAGCAAATCCCAATCCCAATTAGTTTCAAAAGTGTCTAAATTTTTTCAAAGGGTAAAATAGGGTCCCATGCAGTGAAAATTCTTCAAATAGAATACTGGATTTCTATTAGTTTTTCTCTTCTTCAAGTTGTTGTGTAGAAAAATAAAAAAGGTGAAGCTAAGTCTACTGGGCCGAGTGAGCAGCTCAATTCCCCATCCTAGTGCCCATGATGAAAATATACAGACTATCTAAACAAATCTCGTGATTTGCAAGTAACCTTTTTTTTTTTTTTTTTCTGGGACTGGATGGCTTTTAAGCCTTTATCCTTGTTCTACAAATGTTGTCTTCTTCTACGAACAGCCTTCCTGCCAATATTTCTTTGGTATTCTTTTTTATTAGAATCCAGCTGTGGGACAGAATGCCCGTCCTCTCCTGGAAACGTGGTGCCTCCACAGTGGTCTTCTATCTGCCGGAATGAGCCATCGGTCCCATAAACATTATCATATAATGAATGCTATTGCTAGCTATAGGTCATCAAATAGGCTCGTTCAATAGCTCTCTCGACATCTTGTGCTTGTGGCCTTGTGGGTTGGGCTCTCTTTTTACCCTTTGATGAATCCCACGAAACCCCACCTGCCCTATACACCTAAGAACTGTGAATCCTCCTCCACACAAAGAGGAGAATCCCATAATCCTCGTCATGAAAGGTGGATTTATGGTTGACCAAAAAACGGTGGATTTATAGAAAAAGAAAGGGAAAAAGGACTCCACTCCATTTTCTGAGACCTTGAATTCTGGAAAGCTTTTAATCAGTCCATTCCTTAATACAAAGGTCCGATCCAGAAAAAAAGAAAAGAAATAGGACGAGGAGATCCCGTTTATCCTCGCATAGGCAGGGTACCCCAGGCCCAAGACATGTTAGGGATGGCGTGTGGACCTGGCTAACCCAATGGGCCACAATAGTGGAGGAATTTCGTGAGATGTCAGTGGCTTGGTTTGAGTCCTTGAGGATAAATGGGCTGCCGGAATCTATGTTTTCCATTATAGGGAAAGTGATAATAGAAGGGCCAATAGTTGTTTCCTTTGCAGGGAGATCATAAAGGTTTGGAATCAGAGCAACATTAGGTGCGTGAACATAATTTTTATTTTTGGACTGCCCCAATTCCAAATGGATTAATTTGGCCAGTGAAAATCACAGGAACGCGGTCCACATATCCTTTCTCACCAAAATAAGAAATCTCTTGAAAATTTGTTAAAACTTAATATGTGGATGGCCCAGCCCAGAAGCCCGGGCCCATTGCATTGTAAATTCTTCAAACCAACTACCCCTGCACCCCTATATGCATGCCACCTTTGTGCAGTTTCACACTAAATTTCTTGTTCAGATTTTAGATTGCTGAGCTTGGCATACTCATACCCTACACATTCAAGCAGCAGCAGAAGAAGGTGGAGGAGGAGGAGAGGAGAAAAAAAGAATGAAAATGGCATATTATTGCCTTTTACATTTTATCTGTTAGATTTACTCTTTAAAATGTCAGCAAGATACAAATAAGTTGTTTTTAAAAGTTCATGTATATAAATAGTTTCTCAAATGTACAGAGTATATATAAAGACGCACAATCCGCAGATTTAGACACACTAATCAATGCTTCTGGTGATCTATGAACATTAAATGTGCCAATGATCAACTTAAAATCTACTATCATATTCTAAAATGCAATTGTCCATGTCAACCTCTCTCTTGCTTTCTTACCCCTTTAGAATTTTATAATTTTTTTTTAAATAAAAAATAAAACATGGACTACTCATTCAATTTCCTTTTTATTGGGGAAACTGTAATCACTCCCCTTCAAAACATGATCATCTTTTAACACCAACCCATGCATCACATGGGGCTCTTCTAATATCACTCTGGTTGTGAGACTGTATGTTTGGAGATTGGAGAAATTCTACAAAAGTTCTTCAAAGGTATGCGAGCCAATGATTCACTGGACTTGTATGAGTGTTTATGCCTTCATAACTTGGCACCTGTCCGATGTTTGGAGCACTGAAGTCCACCATCAGATGGGTTCTACGTAAATCACCTGGATACAATTTCATCAACTTAAATTCCAATTGGATTGGATTTGATTGGGCTGATTCCATATTTGATTGGATTGGATTGAATTTGAATTCAGCAAAGCGGATACCAGTTGCAGTACTGGGGTTTCATGATTTCCGATATTTGAAAAGTCAAAAATACCTTTCGAACGCCATCTAATTCTCTTTATCAATCATCCAAACATTTACAAAAAACTGAACAGTCCAAATCCTAGCATCTTTTTTTTTTAAAAAAGTTGGTGATTGTTTAGAAGAATTGAGAATTTGGGACTGTTTATTTTATTGTCAATGCTTGGATAGTTGAGAAAGAGAATTATATGGCATTCTTGGGGCATTTTTGACTTTTCAAATGTCACTTAACAGCTGATTAACGGACTGGTTAACGATGAGTACTGGATTGTCACATTTTGAAAGTTCGAGTACTGGATTGTCACATTTTGAAAATTCAGGTACTGAATTGTCGCATTTTAATGTTCAGGGACCATATTGTCACTCGAGCCAAAGTACAAGGTACTGATCAGGAATTTTCCCTAATTATTAAACCCCCAACACTAACCATAACCCCAACCCAACCTGACTTAACCTAGTCAACCCTAACCCAACCTAAATTCAGTTTGGGTTAGTGACTTGTATTTTTCTATTGATGTAACCAATATAGATGAGAAGCAATCCAAATTTATATATGTGAACAAGAAAAGAAGAAATAGTGAATCAACATCTAACTTAGAAGGAATTGCAAGGGCCACCTAAAACAATGACCAATGCATGTTCTATTGTTTTATCAAGGATTGGAGATTCGACTAATATATCTCATAAGAATTTAAAGTTTGAAAAAAACCTTGCATAAATGCATTATAGATGAGAGAGAGAGAGAACTGAATACCAGTGGGTGTTGTGCGCTTGGGCTTGGGCGGCAGCGATAGCAATAAGAGAGTGCCAAAGCCGCCATGGTAAAGAGTGAAAAATCACATTTGAAGAAAACCACCACGATGGACGGTGGACCAGTGGTTGCTTGGGTCAGTAAAAAATCACAGCCCGTCATCTCATAGTTACAGTTCGTTCAGTAGTTTTTTAGGATCTTCGTTGTGGGAGTAGAAGTTGAATGTACATTAAACTTTTGGATAAAGGAAAACAATAAAAAAAGAAAAAAGAAAAGAATACTTGAGCCTTAAGTCCACCAAAACTATTCTAAAATATTAGGGTTAGGGATATTTTATTTGACTTGATTCCAACCCGAAGTTAAACTGGGTTGACATTTTTGAAACCTAACCCTAACCCTAATCTGATCTCCAACTCGACCCGGCCCAACTTGCATCCTCATTCATGCTAAAAAACCAAAAGCCACTGCACTTCACCCTCCCAAAACGGCCAAGCATTAAAAATCAGCTAAACTAGATTTGCTGAATCATTGGCTCAACCCTCTCAAACCGCCGGACCTATATTAGTAGAGCTTTTCCTCTCCCTTGTTGCGACGGGCAGATTGGACCTTCTAGAGAATATAGATGAGCTTTGATCCTCATCAAAGCTTGGTCATTACAGCTTTTCCATCTATATATATATATATATATATATATATATATATATAATTTAAGTTTAGCTTTATAACTTTTGCACATAACGGCTTAAATATTTCTAAAATATGTCTTGAAATTAAGCAACTTTTACAGTGCTCTTCAACAAGTATTTAGTTAAGTTAAAATAACTCCAACCACCAGGTAGCATATGGGAATGACAAATGATCTAACTACATACATTCCAATTCCAGTGGGTTTACCGGATTGCCAGACCACTCATGGACCACAATATATCTTCACCTACTACTATTAAGACTAGTATTTCTTTATGGCTATTATTTTATTACAAATATTTGTTTTTCCACAATTTGAAGACTTTATTTCCTTTACCGCACCCAATGCATATCAAAATAAAAAGCAGTAACAAGGGAACCCTTAATTGTTTCTCTGTTTGAATTTCATGATATTGCAGAGAATGCCCCACAGGTTTTTTACAAGTTGTTTTCTGCTTTCTGTAGTCTGATAAGTATGAGCATTAAAACACTTTGGATTTAGTTTTAGTACCATCTTGTCTTCTTCGCCTTTCATGTAGGAGGAGAAAGAAGCAGCTATGAATTGAAAGGTGGACCAAAAGTCAAGAACGTCCCGCCCGAGGAGAACACACGTACTAATTAATTACATACATTATCATTCACCAAGGGCCAAGGACATACTTTTTAAAAACGAACCGGTGATCAAACCGGTCAGGGGTCCGGTTACTGGTTTGAACAATTCAACCATTCGATCCGAATGATTGGCCCATTTTAACAAAAAAAAATATTTAAAATTTAGAAAAATTGGAAATTGGTCAAAACATTCAAACAGTTTTAATAATTAACCGGCCGATTCAATGGTTTGTTGACCAAAATCAATGGTTTTAGAAAAAAAAAAACAATTTTAAGAAAAACGGAACCAATTAAGTGACCGATTTCCAATTTTTCCAATCCAACTATCCGGTCTGATCCAGTTTTGAAAACCATGGCCAAGGCCCATAACATATTTTCATGTCAGAGCGAGCCATAACCAGCTAAGGTTCCATGAAATTAAAATTCCCTCAACTGGTGATGGTGTCAAATACAGCATTAAAGATACACTTGTGAGTTGTGATGACAAACTTCTATCAAAGATTAAAATATTAATATACTTGATATGATGATAGTTTTTCTATTAAATGGTTTCACCCAGTTTTTTAAATGTATCGACATTTTAATTCATGTCAATGAATAGTAACTAGTATAGTGTGTGCTCTTATATCTTAGGTTTTGTTGGGTAAATATATTTACCTGGACTTGACAAATATTTATTAGGTAAAACTTGACAAATTAATATTTATGAGGTAAAACTTGCCTGAGTAAATACGTTTTTGATGTTTTTTGTACATTACCAAGAGGGAAAGAAAACTTATCGGCTTAAACAAAGATGCAGGTAAGTTGTATATACTTAGCAGCAAAAATGTGAGTATTATAGCCAATTTTATGGTTTTTAAAACTGAATCGGTGACTGAATTAGTCAAGGGTCCGGTTACCACTTCGAATGGTCCAACCGTTTTATCCGAATGGCCAGCCTATTTTGATAAAAAAATATTAAAAAATTAAAAAATTTGAAAAACGGTCAAAACCATTCAAACAGTTCTAACAGTTAATCAATCGGTTCAACAATTTACTGACTGAAATCAACGATTTTAGAAGAAAAAACGAGTTTTGAGGAAAACGGACCGGTTCCCGGACCGTCCGGTCCGGTCCGGTCCGGTTGTGAAAACCATGGCCAATTTACTAGTTAATCAACTTATCCCGCTAAATATGAGCAAATGAACGAGACCAGTAAAAATTTGTGTGTTCCAATAAACAGTACAAAGGAAGAGAAATAATTAGAAGGGAACAGTGATGAATAATAATGGCCGTATAAAACAAAAGAGGTTGTCAAGTCAAAGAAGAAGCGATTGCATTGAATTGATGCGCGAAGAAAATGTCCCTCCCACCGTGGCCCACCTCACCTCTCTTCTTTTTGGGAAAGAAGAGAAAGAATAAGACATGTTTCAAGTTGAGACGCTACTCACTTTTATCTTTCCCAAAAGTACCCCAAAGGCCAAACCCATAGATATCGGTTACATACATTATTATTTATTGTTTTTGGGGCTTTGGACTTTGTATAATTGGAGGGGACTCCAATTTTTTCTTTTCACTATATTATTATTCTTCTCCTTTTTCCTTTCTTACCAAGCATGAATGATAATTGACAGACATATCACTACAGCAGTTATTTTGCTAATTATGACAAGTTTCTTCCTTTTTCAATTTGAGAATATTGCGTTTTTAGGTGATGACTTCAATTCATCATTCAGTAGTTGGGAACGGGATCTGCTCCTCACATAGGGGCGCCTAATAGGCACATCCACCGTGTATTGAGAATATTTTTCAAGTAAGGAAAATGTTCCCAATGCATAGTAGGATGTGTGTGTTGTAAAGAGTATATCCGGTTTCTTCAAATGAAAGATAGGGTTTCAAATCCACACCAAGAGAGTTCACATCTCCACCCCCATAAGGGGCCACCCCATAATACATCCTCGTTTTGTATTGGGACCATCTGACATCATCGATTCTGATATTATCATTGGGAAATGTTTCCAATATACAGCGAAGATGTGCTGTGGGGCAGAGATGTGAACTCAAACCAAGGTAGACTCTTGGCATGATAAATTTCAGTGAGCCTACACGTGCATTCTTCTCATTATTGATCTATTAACTTGCTAACTACTTTTTTTTTTTTTTTTTTGTTCCAAAAGACACTCAGAAAGCTAGCATTCATCAAATAAGCTCATTACAGAAGATAGTTTGGCTGCTCTCTTTTTCTACTATTATATTACATTTACATGCATTATATGCTAAATCATGAACAGCCCTATTCATTTGTCTATGTACATGAGATACACATACTATATCAAAAAAAGATAGAAGTTGTATAACTTTCTGCTTTATAGGCTGAATAAGCCACTCCTCCTTAGTTCTAGGCGTTGAATAGAAGAATATGAAAATCTTCATGATGCATTTTGAAATTATTGTAGCATGTTACATCAAAATTAGATGTCATATGATTTACTTACTATATATTATTTATTGTTAGTTCACATTTCACAAGAGATACTTTTCATTAAATACTTTAATAACATCAAAGATGTTACTGTGATTGATTTATTATTTTCTTTTTTAGCGTATAATTAAATTTATCACTAATTCATTCACATTTGCATTATACTATGACAATTTTCATAGATTTTGACAACTCCAGGCCTTCTTACCCAAGGGTAAGCCCTCAAAATGCTTAGGGATCTACTAGTTACCCTTTAGAAAGAAACCTTGAAAATCACAATGGGTTCTACTGAACATATATCCTGTTAATAGGAAACCAGCATATCCTGACTCTTAAGGTTAAATTTGCAAGGAGTATAAATATAAATACATAAACTGTAAAACCTTGTATTTTGTATTATTTTACATGTATTTGTATTATATATATTTATATTTGTATTATTTCCAAACCGAGCCTAAGTGCTTAAAATTGCATCAGGACTTGTAATCCTGATGATTAGCTATTAGTGGGATCCCTTGCTCAAAATGGATAGCGATCAAATCATCAGCGCATGTAGACAGGAGGAGTTTCTAAAAGTAAAAATCGTGTAAATTTCTTGACACATAATATCCGATTATACATCAAGAATATCTCCGCATGAATTTTACATACAAATAAATATATGAGATATTCTGAATATACAGTTAGATGTTGTACTTTCAAGGTATTCGTATGAATTTTACTCGCACTAGATGCAGATTCGCATTTAAATTGATCCTTTTGTTATTCAGGTACAGTAACCTTGCTTTAAACACTAAAGAAGAAAGAGGGATTACATCAATACTTAGATACTTTTTGGGGGTAAATCTCTTAAATTACCCTTAAGTTTTAGGAAATAGACTTACACCCCTACTATTTGCAAATTTTTTTAAAATATCCCTAGATCTTTTGACAATTGGCATGATTGACCTAAGGATTGAAGTGTCAAATTTGTCCTTCGTTATTCTTCAAATTTTCAAACACATAACACACCTTCTTAGTACAGTGTTAATGCGGTCACATTTCTAATCATCAGACCTCACACTCGTAAGGTAGCTGATTTAGGTCAAATGTTTAAACTCTTTGTAGAACTTAAGCCTTCGTCTTAGCTTGCATCAACCTCATGGAATATTTTCTTCTTCAGTGCGCTACTACTAAATAGGCAGAGTGTGTTGGTGCTATTGTTGATCTACACCTTGTAAACTTCTAGATTATTAGATTATTTGTAGTTTAGAATCTGAATTCTCCCAAACATATCTCAACAATCACACTGGTATCATATTGCAAATGTTGACTGGTATCAGTATTGCAAGGACAAAGTGGTGATGTCGATCATGCAATCAGCAGTTCTAGCGGGTACTATGCATACAACACCAATTCATCAAAGCTATTCAACTTTTGTTCCAAACTGATGTTGTTCGAATTGTGGTGGACGAATAGCTAATAAATGACTTGATGAGTTGGACAAGCTAAAATTGATCGGATGACTTAATAGGGGTATCAATTGGATTGGATTTGGTATAATCCGGTCCAGTTCAATGTGAGTCTATTACAAATGGACCTGATTCAATGAATACTTTGGACCGGTCCAGACACTGTCCAATCTGTTTAAATTCCTGTTAATTTAAATTGGTTTCAACTCAAACCTGGTCCATTGACACATATGTTCTTATCTTTTATTAATGGACCAGATATTGGCTCAATCCAATATAAATTCATTATGGACGGACCAAATCCAATCCAATATGTCATATTGGTCCGTCCAATCCATCTAAATAGATTTTGAATTGCAAAGAATACAGAGTTGCATGCGAAACAATTTCAAATTCATGAACCCTTGCCATCTTGACATTGTGAATAACCCAATTTCTAATTAATGGAGATGAAGCTTTTTCTTATCCATTCGCAGAGAAGAAATGCAAAGAAGAAGAAGCAGCAGCAGTAGCATCCAAGTTTGAATCGAGACTTGGAGTCTATTGGCTTGCAAGGGTGAAGGTGGCCCTGACCAAAACTTAGGTCGTCATATGAAATCAAAGGGTAAAATTGGTTTAAAAAAATTACCATGTGCAATGACATGTGAATGTCATAATTGTTAGAATATCAAAGTCGTAGTAGAGATAATTTTAATCTATTTCTAAAACTTAAGGGTAATTAAAGAAATTTATCCTGGAGACTGGAGGTATACCGCATACCAGGGAGGTAGTCCACTCTCATCCCCTTGATTAAACCTCTCTCTAACCCTAACCCCTAACCCCTGGTGGCAGCAGGATGTCAGGTATCTGCTCCAACGAATAAGAAGAGATCCTACCAATTAAGCCACCATCAACCACTTGTTTGCATTATCGGCGGACGATAATACCAGGCAGGGGGCCCTCCGCCATCGTCGTGTACACGATAAGCAAAAGCAAAGCGTAAAGCTTGACAGTTGACACCTGTGACTACTCCCAAGTCCCACCTGACTTCACCAGTCGTGACATTGACCCCAAACGTGCCGGGGGAAAGTCCATGACCCTGGATCTCCTACATTTTTTCTATGCACTTATCGTGTACTCCATTCACAATCTACGACAGCTGTCTCATTTCACATACTGTTACCACTTAAAATCAGTTATTTATTGACACCTGGCGCGTGTCAAACACCGACTTAAACCCCAAAAAAAACTGACGTGACGGACAAAAAAAAAAAGAAGGAAATTATAAGAAGAGACAGATGGCTAGGCCCCGCGTGCTTATGACAGGCGACAGCAGCTTGTCTAGACGCAGCCGTAATTTATATTTATCGACTACCTTTTTTCCAATCTTCAGTGCATTTTCCTTATCCTTATGGTTTTCTGATTACTTTTAATTGAGGACGAGGAGAAGGAGAACCCAACTCGGGAACGCCTTTTTAAGTCTTGGTGGCTTCGTTCTCCGTGAAATGACGTCGACGACTCAACAGAAAACCACAGCCCAACAGGCTAGACTTATAAAAGGGATGATAGTAAATAATCAAAGGGGGAAATAAGAAAGAGCAGATAATAAAATGGTTTGTCTTTCATCCTAAAAGGAAAGAAAGAAAAAGGCTAGTAAAATCAAAAAGATTGAATCTGAGGACCAAAGCTTGATGGATTCGTTTGCAAGATTTGACCTCCTGATTCCTCTATACAGAGTACAGACACAGTGGGATACTGGGAATGAGCTCGTTGGTTGGTTAAGGAGAAGCTATCAACCAGAACAAATTGATCTGATGAGGAATTTGGATGGAGGAGCAATACGATTGATTTGAGGTTGATGGTACGCCAACCACATATATGGAATATAGTTAACAGTTCAGTTCAGTAGTCACTTGTAATGATTAGTTAGGTAATATGCCATAGACGTTAATCTAAAAAACAAATGGGAATGGGGAAGAAAGAAAATAAAAAGAGAGGTAGTGGTGGAACAGGAGCAGGAACAAAGAATCACATAATCGACTTAAATTTGATGATAAAGATGACGATGAGATGATGAATACGACAATAAACAAATAGAGCCAAAGGCAATGGAGACAATGCAAATAAGCACAGTGAAACAAGTCTCGTTACATCATTCATATATACATTAATAATAATATTTTATTCATGTTCATAAGAAGCTACTTTAATTTATTTTATTGGAGATCGGTAGGTGGACCGAAGAAGCAAAGCCCGTAAGCGCTGGAGTTGGGCATTCTTTTTGAGACTTCAAACACCTCAACCCCCACCTCGAAAAATAAAAAGGAAAAGGAAAAGAAAATAAAAGCAAAAGAAAGAAACGGTAAGGAGTAACGACGTAGGGACCAGGGACAAAGGACATATTCACAAGGCACAAGAGAGAGAGGTCTCCACGATACCGTACCTCATTGGTCCAGGATAAACCATCCCCCAAACACCCGATACACAAGCGGTTACATACTCTGCTAGCTATATATCTCGCTTCACAATTCCCTCTAATAAGGAATGTCAAGCACACCAATTCTCTCTCTCTCTCTCTCCCCTCGCTTCTCGTATTTCTGCAGTACAGAGTACTAACAGAAGAAGTAAAACATCTCAGCGATCCAATAAGATGTTGCAGGAAGAAGAATACTCTCCAGCAGTAACAGCTGGAAAAGTAGAGTCTTCAACTTGCCTCAACCAGCTCCCGTCGGTGATGAGTACAAGAAAGAAGAAGAACAAGAATAAAAGGAGGTTCAGTGACGAACAGATCAAGTCTTTGGAGACTATGTTCGAATCAGAGACCAAACTTGAGCCCCGGAAGAAGCTCCAGCTGGCAAGAGAACTGGGCCTGCAGCCTCGCCAGGTTGCCATATGGTTCCAAAACAAACGAGCACGATGGAAATCAAAGCAGCTCGAGCGTGACTACAGTATACTGACTGCCAATTATGATGCTCTGGCTTCTCGATTTGAGACTTTGAAGAAGGAGAAGCAGACCTTAATGGTAGAGGTACCACTCTCCCTCCTTTCAAAAGCTCTTCCTTCTTTCCCGCTAGACAGTAGCCTGAACAGTAAAAAAGATTAATCTGGTTAGGAAGGACCATAATATGTTTCTCTTGGCTTTTGACAGTTGCAGAGGCTGAATGATATACTCGGAAAACCTCGAGATGAGAACAGGTGGTGCCAGTCAACCACAGCCGCAAACAGCACCGATGGAGACTCGGACAATGGAGATGCCAAGTGTGAATCTGACACAAAGCCCAGCGTATTATTGGAAGCGGAAGACCAAAGAGTGGTCTTCTCTTCAGATGATGAGAATAGTAGAAGCCTCGAGTGTTTTGGACAGGAAGAAGAACCCGAACTAAACATGGCTGAAACTGCAGATGGTTCTTTGACATCACCTGAAAATTGGTGCAGTTTCAATTCAGGCAGTCTGTTTGATCAGCCATGTAGTGGTTCGCAGTGGTGGGACTTCTGGTCTTGAGGAAAATAAACCAGGCCAAACAAAACCTGGAGGATATCAGGGAAGTTAGTAAGATGGTAAGACCTCAAGTGATACAGGAGAGTGCGGACCATTCCAGATAAGCTTTGTAAGTTTTCAAGGACTGAAACAAAGAGGAAATTTGGATCCTCTACAATATCTACTGCTTCACCAGACGAAAGCAATGACTAACAGAGCCGGCCGGTATTGTCAGTCTCGTTTCTTTATCCTTTTACCTGAGATAACTATGATTGGTTTGAGCTAAGACGATTATGCGGAGTTAAGAGAGTAGAGATCGTCTGGCTGTCCATAATACCAATAATAATCAACCACGTCTCTCTTTTCCGTAAAATTCAAAATTAACGGAGTTCAGACCTTAACGGCAGCAGCTGGACTCCAAAACTTATCAATTATATTTTAACCGCCCTTTTGGGATCCCACTTTCCAAGTTTCTCTTCTCCATTTTCGTTCTACTTTCTCTACTCTCCCTCACAACGAAAGTTCTGCACCAACGTCATCGCACACTGCCAACCGTCATTTGTTTGCGGCTGTGCGAGTGTATCTACTTTCATTGCAGTTCAACAATGATAATAATATTTAACCCAAAACATCCAAAACAAACTTGGATGCAAACAAAGACAATCAGAAATTCAATGCTTTTGAATTGTTTTACTTTTAGCCGCCTTGTACGTTGTGTTATGCTTGTCTTGCTTTCAACAGTGATCCTGATCAATAATCTGTATCTGTAGTTGTGTAAATGTATGTACAAATGCAAGGTCAAAATATATATATATATATATATATATATATATATATATGCATAATCTAAATATCATAAGCCACGAAACTTATGAATCTGGGGGGAAAGGTGACTGATCACCATAAAGTCCATACCCCCCAGCCAAACTAGGAAATGCAAGGTCTCAACCTGGACTCCATTGATGATTGGCCCAACCTAAAGTCGGCCCCATCTTTTTTTTTTTTTTTCTCTTTTTAGGCTGTGTTTGATTTGAAAGAAAATGTAGAAAATCCATACAAAGGCCTATATAGGTTTTCCTACCTACTCTTTCAAACCAAATACATCCTTAAGCTGTGTTTGATTTAAAGGAAAGAATAGGATAAGGAAGAGAAAGATAAGAAAATCTTTACAAATCTTATATACGTTTTCCTAATTTTCTCTTCCTTTTCTTACCTTTTCCTTCAACCAAACATAGCCTTAAGATATCAATTACAATACACCTAATATAGGCGACACATCATATCAGTATGGTACATGGCAAAGTGGATTAGACACAGTTGCAAAAAATCCACCCGTGTTTATCCCATATTCATTGTATCACATTGTATTGATTGATACGAACTTACACCAACTGATACAACACAATACCAAACATGAATTGGCGGAATCTCCACTTCAGTTTTTGACGAACTTTCCAGCCTTTAGTCATTTTTGTGTGTGTCCTAAGCTCGTTGGTTGGAGACAGTCCCGAGTAGCGTTTCATGGTTCAATAATAAAAGATGAAATCACTTTTTAAGAATTAAAAGGAAAAATAGGAGAATTGACTAGTTAGTGGAGAAAGAAAAAGGAATTGACTAATTGGCAGGAGAGAGAGAGAGAGGAAACCTAATAGGGATTTGAAGGAGAGGCAACTGCAACCATCACCGTCACCATTGCCATTGTCGCCCCCTCCCCTCCTCCTTCTTCTTCTTCTTCTTCAACCGCCCTTCTCACTCTCATCTCCTCTGATATTACTTATATAATCATCCTATCTAATCCTAATATTCTAATCTAAAGGCCATGATAATACATATTATACTTGGGCCAATAGGTGAAACTGCTTGACTCAATTAAATAGCTGAACCAGAAACCAGTGGCCAATGCAGCTCCATTTCCAATCAGTTTTTAAAATCTTGAAAAATGTATTAATAATAGTAAATATAAGTTTTAGATAACTATAAAATAGTTATTTACATATAAAAAACATACTTTGAAAATAAAATAAAAGAACTAAAATATGCATGAATATACCTTTGTTCTCAAAAAATCAAATATAATGTGTTTTAATATTTGTAAATATATAAATTTTAATAATCAATTAACATTTATTACAATTATGATAAGCAATTAGAGTATGGCATAGTGATAGACCCGTGGTCATTCAAAGTTCAAACTAATGGCCAAAGGTTCAAATTTCTTATAGCTTTTATAGCAAAAAATATATGTTACAACTATATAAATAATAGAAAGAGGAAAGAAGGGAGATGAAGTATCCTCTAACCATAGAGTTTACATGTGCTTTCTCCTCTCATTTCTTGCATATATGCATGTTTATTTTTAAATGAAATCATTAAAAAATAACAAAGGCAAAATTAAAACCCTCATAAAATCCATATACTCTCTAATAACACCATCTCTCTCTCTCTCTCTCTCTCTCTCCTTAATAGTCAATGTTTGCAACATCTCCCCACCCCATTAAACCCTTTTTTTCCTTAGCCCCTTTTGGCTCAATCTAACAAAGTAGAGGTGTTAATTAGATGGGGTTAGGTTAAGAAGGGTCAACCTAATTATGAACCACACCTTTCACCCAAACTAATGTCAAAAGACTCAAAACCCAAATTTGCCCCACCATGGGGTGAACTAATTTTCTTCTTATATAAAAGTCTAAAGAAACACTTCTCCTTTCCATGGGTTATTAGGTTTTCTCTATTCCTTTATTAATTTCATGTAGATTTGTTTCATAGATTCTTTTGGTTCAACAATAAAAAGCACTTAACATGAGACTGATTATTTTCATCATTTCAATTTTGAAATTATTTTTTAACTTGATTATTAATCTCATATTAAGAACATTTCTTGACTATATAAGAAATAATAAGTTTGAAGTTCAATAACCAAAAACGAAAAGAAAACTTTAGCGAATCACTATTACTTATTTTTTCCCTTAAAATTATATTTTCAAAAAACAGCCCGTGCAATTGCATGGGTCACCGCTAGTTAATTACTAATTAGGGAAGTTTGGACACGTAGGAATCTATGGAAGATTAGGAGTAAGACAATATGAATTTGAAAAGCTGCCTATATTGAGAGAGAGAGAAAGAGAGAGAGTAATTATGGGGTTATTAATGAGAGAAAATGCAGAGAGGCCAGCTTAAAAGCACATAATGTACCGACTAATAAACTCAGATTTCCATGATTAAGCGGTGCCTACGCTGCCAATTTGATGTTACTGTCTCAACCTCTAATTTTCAATTTTTAGCCTAAAAACTTGCCACTCTGGATTGCATCTTAACAAATTAAGGGGAATTAGTTGGGGTATAATACATGGACATGCATAAGAGCCAACATGTAGGAGACAATTTGACGTCAGTCATATGCCTCAAGCAACTGAGACTTGAGCATGTAAAGTGGCATTTCCCAACATTTGATATCAACTTAAACTAAACTCAATTTTTCCAGTTTATTCCAACTACCCAGGATATCAATCAACATTCTAATGTTTTCAGATTTGAAGCTGGGAACTGATGTGACATTCTAATATATTTGGATCAGAATCACTCAAACTCAGTGCTGCTACAGATGATAAAATAGGCTGCAACAAAATATCTATGATACAAATAATTTGTTAAATTACAAAAATGATGAATGAATAATAAGAGATCTGGAATTATCACCAACTTGGCCTCTTAATGTTCTGTCTTGACCTTCACATCCCCATTTGGTAAGATACTTTGCGCTTGTGCAAGCCTCTTCGATTCCTGCATGAGACACCAGGAGATGAAAAACCAATGATACAAGACTACACAACAGTCAACAACAACAATATTAACAAGGTTCAAAATATTGACGTGATACACTCAATACATGGTGTATCGTAACGATATCCAGAGGGGCATATGGCATGGTAAAAACCAAGGATGCAAGATTAACAACAGTCAATAACAGCAATATTAACAAGGTTCAAAAGGTTCAAAATATCGACATGATAGACTGAATACAGAGCGTATCATATCGATATACAGAGGAGAATATGGCATAGTGAATTGGACATATGGATGGCACTTTTCCCGTCCACACCGGGTCGGGGATGGGGAGTGCATTCCCCATCCTGCCCAGACCCTGATTATATATACTAAATATATACATATACAATATTATTCATATTATATATATATATATATCAAAATATATTTAAAAGATTTTTATATTTTAATAAATTTCTCTTATTTTAAGTAAATCTATTTTCTAAAAATAATTTTAATTTAAAAATTTCAGAGATTCTGGTCCAAGGTTCAAAGTATCGACACGTATCAGTCGATACAGGCCGATACGTATCATTCCAGGACCCCTCCGATATGCCCCTACAGTGGGCGTATCGGGGGTCTGACCGGTTCAGGGGATGGAGACCTAAACCAGCCCCCCTGAACCGGTTGTAAAAAAAATAAAAAAAAACATATAAAAATGCAGTATCGATTCACCCGATACGCCACTACCGGCGTATCGGATGTATCGATATTTTGAACCTAGGATGGAAGTTCATTTTTATCCCCAACCAGGATCGGGGTCGGGAACAGGGATTAGTTGCAGTCGGGGACAAGGAGTATGGCCCCAAACCCGCTCCATTGCCATTTTGTATCTTATGCTATGTTGGAAACACAAACAATCCTTTCACTCCTTGAAAAATCAAAAGAAAGAAAGGAAGAAGAAGAATATAGTATTCATTTAATTATTCCAATTGATGTGTGTTTTTGGGGTTTTAATTGTGGAAAAATATGGTGATTAGTATTTTTTTTCGTAAATAGATTTGTGGTTATAAATTCATGCATTTTCTCCAAAACATGGAAATTTTGAAAATTACAAAAAACAATTTATTTGTCTTAAATGATTTCTATAATGATTTACCAAATCCATTGATCCAACAACATTTTACATCAAAATTGATATTTTCTTCATTTTTGGTATTTTGTATAAATAAAATAATAGAAAAATAGAATTATTATTGTTTATTTATATAAATGATTATATTATAAAATAAAATAATTATACAATTATAAAATTGATAGTTTTTCTTTTTTTTTTGGTCTGATGCTTAGTCAGTAGATGTGTCTTATCAATTATCATGTAATAATATTTAACACAAACAATTTCAAAACTCAAGATTGAGCGTAACCGTGAGGTCAAAATTGATGCATATCATATATTGATACGTTCTGATATTTTGAGCCTAGCATATTAATGAAGTAAATGCATAATTTTCATGTTGTATCACTAACTCAAGTGCAAGGCCCATTTTGCTGCCCAAGTAACTTAAGGAAAATAAATGCTAATGCGCACATCCAGACAATCTGAATGCTGTTACTTGATGTCCAATTTTATGCCATAATAATCATGAACATGCCAATATCAAGTGACCAAAGGATGCATAGGAAGCAAGACTGATGCACCAAGTTTGTGAAACTCATCAAAAGCACATTCGGAGAGCTCATCTGTGTGCTTTTGAACTTGTGCATATTTGTACAACAAATTTGCAAATCAAAAATTCCTTTACTTAGCCTCTGCAATTGCCTAACTAGTAAATTATACAAGTTAAAGGCATAAAGCACTATGATGATTCTGTATACAAAAAGCACTATGCTGATTCTTTTTCTCAATAACGGTCTACCAGTATGTGCGTGAGAGAGAGAGAGAGAGAAGTTAAAGAGAAAAAACTAGGTTATCTTTAAGGTGTTTTCTGTCCACATGAACATAAATCTTAGGGACCACCTCTCCCCTTTTGGATGAGATGCATGAACTTTACTCCAAAATGGCTGAAGCATGGTCATAAACATGGACCTTGACCACTTCAGTAAGTTCATGTAAAAGTAACATAAAATATCCAGAAACCAGTAGACTTGATCAACAACCCATCAACCTGGATGGTTGAACCTTTGACCCATTTAACCTGTCCACCAGGTTACTGGCTTTTTATTAACTCTTCATTGCTGTGACATCATTGGTTCACCCATTGTTCCATATGATTTAACCAATGAACCTTTGACCCATTCAACCTGTTCACCAAGTTACTGGCTTTAACTCTTCATTGCCGTGACATCAAAGCTTCATCCATGACCCATTGTTCCATATGACTGAACCAAAGACCCGTCCATCCAAGGGAAAATACGGTTCAACCTTCTGATTGGGATTTAAAACATTGGTTTAGTAGTGGCTGTTAAGCAACAATGAAAAAGGATCGTCTACTGGTTTAATCTTCACTTACTCTGTCATTTTAATAAAATTCCCATTTATTCACAATCTATGCATGGTTAGTAATCCATTTTTGTTCTTTTGATTGGTACATAATAATCCAATCTATAATCAATTCCCATCAGAAACCCCAAGTCCCCAACACCTTTTCTTTAGTATACATTACTTAATATGGGAATTTATGAGACTAATTTTTCGGTTTCAAAATTCTAGACTTCCAACATTAGGTGCTATGACTAAGGTGGCATTAGGTAAATCTTATGTCTGAAAAGCAAAAAAAAAAAAAAAACTCTGAAAGCATTCAGTGGAAAATTTGCTTTTATGCTTTTGTAGACATCTGAATATAGTGTTGTTCGGTAATCTGAATGTTGTGACGTCTAAAAAGTTTTCATTTTACAAATTTACCCCTTAAGCTGTTATTTAAATAAAAGTAAATGAAAATTATTAAAATAGTATGAAATTATCAAAAAACATTATAAAAATAATAAAATATAAAATCTAATGATGTTAAAAATGATAAATTAGTAAAAAAATATTATAAACATAATAAAAATGAAGAAAAAGAAAATAATAATGGTAATAAAAAGTTAAAACTATAAAAGTGATCATATAGTATTATTAAAAGTAATACAAAATGAACATAAAATAATAATAAAGAGATCTATAAAAAGCGAAATAATATAGAAAGGTAAAACACTAAAAATTTATTATAAATATAATAAAAATGTAAGAAATAAAAGAGATTTATAAAATAATAGTAATAAAAAGTTAAAATATAGAAAATATCATATAATATCATTAAAAAATAATATAAAATAGAAGGAAACGAAAGAAAAGGCAATCTCAATACATTTATCTGATTAATTCATTTGTGATTCATTCAGCATAGTAGGAAAAAAAAAAACAGCTGTCCCAATACATTTAGAAAGCATTTTTCTACATTCAAAACAAAAATGCAGCCTATCAAGCATAGACTCCACTGGATTATACCAATCTCTTCAATGAAAAGTTTCAATCTAAATTGCAAAAAACCAATGGAATAGAGTTTTTCAAACCATTTTTTGACAAGGCCAAGGTCCGATACATCAAACCCCCCCACCCTCCCCTGTTATTTGTCAAATGCATAAATTAGTTTTTTTTTGTTAGATTCACACACACACATAATGGGAGAGCAATAACGAAAAGAGAAAAAAGGGGCTTTGGTTTGGGGAGAGAAGCTTTAAAATGCAGGGGTAGTTTTAGGTTTTTCAAAATATCTAACGGGCACTGCTGGAAGAAAATGTCCGTGTGCTACCTCCAAATGCACTCGGAGGTAGCTCACCCTCTGAATAATTCTGAATAAAATTCAGTATTCGGTGGCTCGATTCGGAGCTGCAGACAACCACCGACAACTGAAAATCAACTTTTTCAACATTCAGTGGCCAATTCAGCGCTACCGAAAGCCACCCAAGTCTATGTCATACTGATTAATGAAAACACAGCAATTTCAACTCAATTTTTAAGTCAATTGTATTGGGACAGATTACACACAAGTCGAAGGCATCAGCAAACCAACTTGACACAGCATGAACCACATATTGACACTGTATATTAATCATTCAGTTACGACCCTATATTGTGATCTGGTAGATCGTGAAATACCTGAATCACCTTTTTTACGGTGGGTCCCATTTACACAGCCCATAAATGAATATCAATCCCCAATTTATAAAACTCGAGCAAAACCTAGATCCAAATTTCCCTAGTGTTTTAAAAGTGAAATGTGTAAAAAAGAGCACAATGGCCATTTTGCACATGAGACAGCAAGGCGCAAGGTGAGGTGCACGCCTTTTTGAAGCAAGGCACAAAAATGCAAAAAATGCAAAATGTTAAAAATATTAAACACATTACAAAATAAAAATATAAACTTAAACTTTAAAGTAAACGTTTTAAAAAACCTATTATCTCAAATTAAAATACATAAACATAACATGTAAAACATATTTAAAATGAAAATTTAAAACAAAATCAAGCATAACATATAAAACATATTCAACCATGTAAACTCTTACTCCCTTTATTTTTTTTTTCCCAATTGCATTATTCAAATAGAAAATGTGATGTTAAACATTATACATTCCTGATTCTACGAACTGCCTTTCTACCAAGCCCCTCGAGTGAATGAATGAGCAACATTAGCAAATATGGGGTTTTTAGAGCTTCAATGAGTGAGCGAATCAAGCGATCTGGAGCGAAAAGAACCCCATATTTGCGAATGTTGCTCATTCATCCATCCTAATAGAAGATATTTTTAAAACACTTAGAGTTATAAAACCTTTTTTATAAGGATTAAGAATTTAAGACCTTGATATGGGCTTGTTTGGACTTTGCCTCGAGGAGTTTGGTCGGGGGTAAAAGGGCTCCACCCCTAGCCCAGATACTAAACATAAAAACACAAATAGAAAAATGCACAGATTTTCAAAAGGTGTATGCCTGGGCTGAAGTGCAAGGCGCACCAGGCGCACGCCTAGGCAAACTAGGCACACGCCATTTGAAAGTGTTGCACCTAGGACCTAGGCAAGGGCCACAAGGCACATACCCTAAAATGTGCCTCGCATGTGTGCCTAGGCAACACTGAATTTCTCAACCCTTCTTTGCTTAACCACTTTAAGATCGCCTTGATGTTCTAGATTATGTAATTTGAATGGCTCCCTCCCTCGAGAAAACAAGACAGCTGCAGCTAAGCACCATTCCAAGCAAGCCAGTGAGGAGAAGATGCCTATGTCTTAGAGCATATTAGTTGCAATTACCATGCTAATAGTGGAAGTGGTTGCGACATCATTTTCTGACTTCTTGGTGGTAAAAGTCAAAAGAGCTCTTTACTAAACAAAAAAAAGGGGAAAAAAAGTCAAAAGAGCCTTTGGAACAGGATAGGCTTTGGCGTAGAGTAATTGTGAGTATCCATGGATTGGCAGTTAATAGATGGGATGCTGGTCTCAACCCAAGGGCTACTCAGTCTTCGCCTTGGAAAGCTATTTACAGCATTTTTCCTTCTCTCCTTCCAATACCCTTCTTCAGTGACTCAGTAAAGAAAGATTCCTCCTTTTACAATACCCTTCTTCAGTGACTCAGTCTAGTAACTTGTTAGGAATTTTCCCAACAAAGAATGTTTGGTGTAGCCCAATGCCCCAAAAAATAAGGGCTTTTTGCTGGGAGGTGGTATTCCAAAAAATCAACACCTTGGATGTGCTTCAAAGAAGGTCACATTGTCTGGGTTGTGATGAGAGAACTACACACTTATTTATCTCCTATCCCTTTGTATCTTATATTTGGGATTGGTTCTCTTCTCTCTTTTGCTGGAAGTGGGACCCTACCCAAGATGTGGTGGACCTTTTCGATCCATGTTTCTTTAGGCATCCGAAGAAGAAGGGTAAATTAATGTGGAGAGCCACAAGGGCAGCTACCCTCTAGTCAATTTGGGATGAAAGAAACAACAGGATATTTAGAGATGTTGGAAAATCTAAGGAAGAAATCATTGATGGAATAACCATCAAAATTTTATATTGGCTGAAAACATTAGCTCTTTTCAAGGACTTCTTAGTTGATGACATCTTAAGACGTTGGAGTGTAGTGGCAAATTCTGCTTCTTTAAAGGCGATCTCAGGATACTTGGACTCCTACTGTCCAAAGGCTAAAGTTGAACTTTGATGGAAGCTCTTTAGGCAACCCAAGTCCTTCTGGAATAGGTGGAGTTCTAAGAGATGCAGAGGGCAGACTAATTGCTATGTTCTCTGGGCCAATAGGAGTGGGAGATTCACTGAAAGTGTAAGTGTTGGCTCTACTACAAGGCTTAAAGCTAGCTAACCAGATGGGTCTTCATCAAGTTGAGGTAGAAGGGGATTCTAAGCTGGTAATTGGGTGGATGCAGTCACAAAGTTTGGGAGTCTAGGTATATAGACAGTTTTGGAGGGAAATACATTGGCTAGCAAGGGAGATAGGAGCCTCTTTCAAATGAGTTAGAAGGTCGGCTAACAGTTAGCTGACATGTTGGCAAAGCAAGGGACTGTTAGAGAGAACTTTTTTTGGGCAGTGCTGTAACTCAAGAGTATACCAGTGGGGTCAGCAGCCTGTAATTGGGTGGTTGAAGTTGTATTTGTGGTTTAATTATCTTCAATGAAAGTATCGTTTCCTATGATCCTATCAAAAAAATCTACAAACCAATATTTGCAGGGTTTGGATCCATTTTCTAAATGGGTTGAGCATGGAAATGGTTACGCGAATCCAAATATCATCACAAGTGGATCTGGATTAAGTTAATTGCACAAAACTATTGCAATCTCGCCAGGATCTAAGTTGTATGGTTGAAATGGCTGGAATATGAATCTCAAGAGCAGGATACAAGATCTGAATGGCACATGAGCCAAGTAGGATCCATTGCTGATCCAACCAAATTCATATTCACATCCATATGGGAAAACAGATTCAGATCATAAGGGTGGGTCCATGCCCATCCACATGCATTAAAGCAGTTCGTGGGTCAGGCCTACAAGGAAATGTATGCATGGTGGATCTGTAGCCAGTCCAGATTTTGGTCTGGCTTATTTCGGAATGGGGACCTTTGTGATGGCTCAAACTAGCTAGATCCAGGTATGGATCAGGGGAGGATTTTGGCATCACCCACTCCATTCCATCCCCAAGGTAGTAGGGACCAATGTTTTAAAACACAGAGGTGTGATGCAAGGCATTCCACTACCTAGAAGCATGAGGTGTGCATGAGGCGCATGCCTCATGAAAAAAGTGTATGAGGCATACGCCTCAGAGGTGTCGGCGCCTCAGGGTGTTTTGGGGGAACCTCACCTGGAGGTGCGCCTCCAGGCGTATGCCTCCCACGCCTTTTAAAACACTGGAAGAGACATGCTAATTACGATCTGGACCCAGATATAGGGGTCTGTTCCAGATGCAACCCATTTTATGACCTATCTTTGAACATAAAAACAGAGAAAAACAGAGTAGTGATGATGGTTCACATGCTTAACATATTGGCTGGACCTACTCTAGTTGGGCTCAATGTGCTCTCCAACAGGAAAGGTATCTGTAGATTAGGGTATAAATGCTTACCAGGTATTTGATTTTGGGATACTTGACCTCCCCCAATTCATCCCTTGTGGTCCTGGCCCCCTGGGTTTTGTAAGTAGACACCAAGTTTAGCTCACAGAAACCACTCTAACTAGCACCCTGTTTGAATGACCAAATACATCTTAGTGAAGGCCCATTGCTCCATTAGAGCCTTAAAGGCTTCAACTTGCACCAAAGCTCCTCAAGCATATGTATTTTTTCCTTCTTCCTGTCATGTCATTTTTTGGAATTCAAGATTTGGTATCAACAACATATTTTTCTTTTTTGGTGTCATGCTGCACAACTACAACAAGCTGCCATAGCATCATGCTACACAGCTGTAGCTGACATGCAAAACTGCACAGTTTTTTTCTTTGTTTTATGGCACATGCTGCAGATGGCAACACTAGATTATGCTATTGCAATCCTTAATTTCATTTTGCAAGAAAAGGTTTATTTTGATTCATTTGTTCAAGCTTTAAGATCTGAAATTCTCTCCTTAACAATAAATAAAAAAAATACTAGGTGTTTATACACACTTTTTGCTAAAAATGCTTCTATGTACTTATTAAGTACAATTAGTTTAAAATAACATATACTAGATATATCAGATATACCATATATTTAATAAATAAGTTTGTAGTCCCAGAAGCCTGGCCCTGGCCAATATACCCAGGCCTAGGTTAAGCCCCTTATACCAGGTGCACAGTGGGCCCAGACCATGATTACTGATTCACCCCTACTCCATGCACCTCAGCTCCACTTTAATTGCACTCCCTACTTTTAGAATGTTGTTCATCTTATGGTGCATATACTATTCGAAATTAAGGGTTGAAGATACCTGTCATTGTAACCTTTAAATGACGATGAAATGAATTCAACTACAGTTGACTAGAAGATTGAATAACGTAAGTCCTTGCTTGATCATAGTGGCAAGACATTTTAAAGAAATTCTGTCATCAGGAATTCCATGAATACCCAATTCTTATGGAAAAATAAGTATACTTTCTGAGGTTTTCATGATGAACGTAAAAATAAAATCAATCTTGAGTAATATCTCTCATGGGCAATTAAAACATAACCTTCACAAGGAGAGATTCTAGTAAAAATTTCCCATGCATGATCTTCATGTAATAGTTTGTTTCTTTTTATTTCCCTTTTTCATGCTGCTTTATAAATGAATCTTGATCATTACCACTCAAAGAAATACATTCTTAGGCCCTGTATTTTTACTATAAAACATAGCACAATGTTTAGAGAAACTGAAAATCTGTGATAAAGCCATTCCAAGGAAAATAGACACTTATTAGTTTCATGTAACTTACAGCAGCAGAAGTTGCACGTATCTCCCTATAAGCTTCAACTTCCTCAGGAAATGCTTGCTCAAGCTCCTCCAAAAGATGCTTGCGTAGACTCTGTATAAACCAATACAAAAAGTTATAACAGACTAGAAGCCATCAACAATCACAGCAAGCATTAGAAAGGAAAATAATAAAGGCTATTCACCAGAAAGGCTCCTTCAATGTATCATATTGGCATGTATTAGGGCTATTCACCAGAACCAGCTTGATGTAGAAAGAATAAGAGAGTCCTAAGAAAGTTGAGGGCCCTAATAATAATTTGGATATTTGGTAGAAGAAAATATGATGTTTAAAAAGAAAATAAAAGTAAGTAACTAAAATGAATTAACTTATGGAACCTAAAGGAATATAAGGTTGTATATGCTGTACATAATCATTTTAAGGCTCTATATTCAGATCCAACTGAGGTTAGTACAAGTTAGACAGCTGACAGATTTGGATTGGGACAGATTGATAGAGGAACAAGTACATTTTTAGAAAGGAATTTCTCATCGGAAGAGATCAAGAAAGCAATTTTCTCGATGGAGAGATCCAAAGCCCCTGGTCTGGATGTTTTTTCAATGGCTTTCTATTGAGAATGTTGGGATTTTTTGAAATTAGACAATTCAGACATGTTGGACATCTTTAATGAGTTTTTCCGCAGGGGAGATTTCCCCAAGTGTAAATGCCACTTTTATTACTTTGGTGCCAAAAAAATGAGGCAAAAACCCCAAAGACACCTACATACTTATATGTAAGACACCACACAGTAGATATTATTAGACTAAATTATTCATATTGTGGGTTAGTAGTATTAATATTGTTATGCTTATACTAGTTTCTTTTTGTTATTTTCTTATATGTTTGGATTCAATCGAGACACAAGTCAGTTACATAGTCTCAAACCCTTTAGGACTTTAAAACCTGAATTGATATGCAAAAAAAATAACTTGAAGATTGTATCCAATTGACACACAAGAACAATCAATAGGATTTCTTCTTCCTAGGACCAAAACAAGGGCTCAGCCCTTATGTTTTGTGTGCTTCTTTCCTTTCTTATTTTTCTACTCATAAATATGTTCACTTTGTATCTATTGATATGGGGTTTATACTTTATACTTATTTCTTGAGAATTATGGTGATTATTAGTTAAAGATCACTACTCATTACTATGAAACCTAGGACTCTACCCTAGGATTTATATTTTTTTTATTTTAAAAAACCCATCGCCTAGGCACCTAGGCGACAAGGCACTCCCCTATCACCTAGTTTCACCTTGGCGCCTTGAAAACTATGATCAGGGTGGGGTTTAAGAATGAGGAAAGGGAATTGTTAGAGGAGGAAAAAAGGGAGATTAGTATTCAAGAGCTTATTCAGGCGTTACAGACCAGGAAGTTCTTTCGCAGGAAACAAAATTGGAGTCTGTCAAGACAAACCTAAAGGAAGAAATTTGGGGGTCAGGACAATGGGAAGTGGTTGGAATTGGTTGCTGACGGTCTTCAGAGGGCATTGTCCAAAGCTATCAAGGTGTTGGTGGCTTTATCAGGCGTTATATTTCGGTTTGAGCTCTATGGTTCCTGAGTTTGAACAATGTAGCAGATCAGATTGGAGGGAGATCTTTTGGAATGTGTTTGAATTTTAGACTTGTAACAATCATTCTTGCTTTTGTTGGTCTTTAGCCGCTTTGTATTGTGTGGTGCCATCTTGTCACCCTACTTTGTAACCTTTTTTCTTATTTATAAATCTTTTTTATTACTCTTCAAAAAAAGGGGGAACGGATTTGCTAGTAGGGAGAATTGAGGAAGAAGGGTGTGGCATTTTAAAGGAAGCATCACCTTTAGTGGTGCAAGAAGGCGAGAAATGAAACCAAGGTTTGAAGTTGATAAGATAAAAGAATTAGATGGGGGAACTATTAGTAGCAGTTCAAAAGAAGGGCTTAGGGAGTTTGGTGAGCAGCTAGAGCCTGAAAGGGAGGGTGATGAGGTAGTAGTTTCAGTAGAAGATTGTAAGAAAGCTGAGGAGGGTGTTGGAAGCATTAATAGGGGGAGTTCAATTTGAATGAATCCAAGAAAGGTGAGACAGAAAAATTTGCCTAACAGGTTTAGGTTCAAGGATGTGTAAAAGGAAAAGGAAGTATAGAATGAGACCCTTGCAGGAAAAGCTTGAAGCAACGATGAAGGGGAGGAGTAAGAACTGCTACTCAAGTGATGAAGAGGTGACAATTGATGAAACTCATTTAATTGAAAAATAAATAGATTTAGAAATGGTTGTAAACAAAGAGTTGGAGATAAACAAAATTTTGGGTTTAAGTTACATAGGAGGCGAGGAATTTGCAAGGAAAACCATTAAAGAATTTAAAGAGTAACCTTTTTAATCAATAATAGAATCAATTTCATTAATTAAGAAGAAAATTAGTACAACAAAAGAGAAAGAAGGGGAAGGGATAATCTCTCTTAGCCCTTCCCAACTTTTGAAATTACAACACAACCCAAAATATTCCTTCACACCCCTTGTTTAGCAAGCGTATCAACAAAGGCATTTGCATCTCTTTATAACCAATTACAAGTCACTTCTATTCCTTGTAACAGTATAATGGCTTTCCCCTTCTCATATATAGAACCACCATCCAGCCTCTTCTTTTTGTAACTAGCTTATTACAAGCTTTGAATCACCTTTAATTAGCAATTTCTTTATGTTCAGCTCCTTAGTCTTTTGAATCCCTTCCATAACCGCCAAAATCTCAGCCCTTAAAGAGTCCCCAACTCCAATTGCACCTGTATAGAATGCAATAACATTTACCTCCTCATTCATAAACACTCCTCCAATGCCAAATGGACCCAGGTTGCCTTCACTACTACCACCAAATTGAACTTAGCAAACCTCTAAGGGGAGGGGACCAAACAGGCCTAACCACCTCCCCAAAGGGGAAAGAATTAATTACCTCTCTCTAGTTACTCATCACCTCACCCCCAGAAACATCCTTGAATAGATCAAATGACTTCACCTAGTGGACCACCTTGATGGTAATAGCTTCCCTGCTTCGTTCTTTCCCAAGAAATATGTGTTGGTTTCTCTCTTCCCAAATTGTCCAACACGCCACTGTCCTTGTGGATCTCCAAAGCATTCTTCACCTCTTCTTTGACCAGCTTACGAAAGGAGCAAACAAGCTTTGTAGATTAGCCGGAGGGTTCCATCTGCAGCCAACGAAAGAAAGAACCATTCCCAAATTGAAGAAGAAAAAGGGCAAGAGATTAACAAGTGATAGCAATTTTCACCACTAACTTTGCAAAGGGAGCACTAGTGGGGGGATGGGCACCTATTAGGTCTTTTTCTTCAGAGTAGCTCACAAGTATTAATTCTCTCCAAATACATTTCCAAGCACAAACCACCCACGACCATTAACCAAACGAAAATCCAAACACAATGATTTTAGTTCCTATGGACCTAACTGTAATCAGTCCCGCACTAGTAGGCCCGAAAAATTAGGGTTTCACTGCACTCGGCTACTTGGGAGAAATGGAAGAACAGCAGCCGCTGCCAGAGCTCTCCAAACACTCTCCAACTTCAACCGCCCTCTTCTAGGGATCAAAAATGACCTTCCAAACCCTAAGAGCCACTCTCACACTGTATCCTTGACCTGTAACTAGAAAACTCTCTAGTCCGCTAGGGTTTTGGGTAAAAAACAGCAGCCTCTATCTCTTGGCAATCTATAGCCAGTTTCTATCTCTCCAGACCCTCTACCAACAATGGCACAAATGATCTCAAAACAATCAGCAATTTATTTTTTTTTTTTGATGAATAATAATAAGTTTATTGATTCATAAGCAAATTAGAGTGAGTTCATACATCATCCCAACGAGAGGCGCGAGCTACAGCCCCTCCTTGAAACTTACAAGTAAACTAGGAAAGAAAAACAAGAATCACAACTGAGCCCAAAATAATTCTTCCCTATTTACCCCTTGCTTAGCTAACACATATGACAAGGTATTTGCTGATCTCCCCACCCACTGTACAGTGACCAACATATTCCTTGTCAACCAACTAAATTTCTTCATTTCATTCTTGTATCGCCACATAGCCTCTTCAGAATTTTTTAACCAACCCACCACCACTTTGGAATCCCCCTCGATTATTAGGTGTTGTACCCCCAGCTGGTTTGCAAATTGGACCCCTTGTACAACAGCTAAAAGTTCTGCCCTGATGGAATTCCCAATTCCCAAAGGACCTGAGTAGAGCAACAAAATCTCTCCCTTCTCATTTCTCAAAGCACCCCCCACTCCAGATAATCCTGGATTACCCATGCTACTTCCGTCAAAGTTCAACTTAATTGAGCCTTCGGGTGGAGGAGACCAGTTTGTAATTGATTTGGCCTTTAAAGATGAACACCTTGCTACTGCTGACCAATTTCTCCAAATGTCATTAAAGGAGAATTGATGAAAGATTTCCAAGGTCTTCAGCCAATGTATTGCCTTGTTTAACACACAGTCTTTCAAATCTTGGTTGTTCCTTTCCTTATCTTGAAAAATTCTGAGATTCCTTTCTTCCCAAAGAGTCCAAGTCAAGGCAGCACGAGCACATCTCCACATAATTCTCCCTATTTTTGTAGGCCAATAAAAGGTAAAATGGTTGAAGAGCATGTGAACTTCTGCTGGTAGACTCCAACTACCCCCAAACAATGAAAGTAGCCAAGCCCAAAGGTCTGCAGAAAAGGGACAAGATAATAATAAATGGTAACAATCCTCGTCGTGAGCTCCACAGAGGATACACCAATTAGGAGAAATACAGAGAAAAGGCCTCCTCTTTTGTAGGTTGTCTAAAGTGTTTACTTTCCCATGGAAAACTTCCCAACAAAAAGCCATAATTTTTGGGGGAACTGGCTTACACCAAATTTCTTTTGACAGAAAGGGTTGGTGAGTAGGAAGTTGAGAGATGGACTTGAAAAAAGAAGCACAAGTGAAGGTTCCATTGGGTCTAGGAGTCCAAACCCTCTTATCTGGCTTGGAGGGATCCGAACAAACCTGATTAAGACACCCAAGCAACAAAGAAAGAGACTCAATTTCAGCATCCCCAAGTCCTCTACGAAACCCAAAATCCCAAGTAGGATCCAAGGGTGTTCCCAAAGGTGAGACAAATTTTGAGACCACCTCTTTTTTGTACAGAGAAATAGAAAAAAGCGAAGGGAACAAATCCTTTAACAGTGAGTCTCCTACCCAAATATCCTCCCAAAAAGAGAGAGAGTTGCCAGAACAAACTTCATACCTGATAAAATTGAGGAATTGAGGAAGGGTGTTGTGAATAGCCTTCCAAGGTGTTGCTAGGTTAGCTTGCCTCGATACACCAGCATCCCATCCATTCTCTGACCTCCCATGAATGCTTCCCACCACCTCATGCCACAATCTCTCTCTTTCCAAAGGCCATCTCCACAACCATTTTCCTAACAGAGCTTGATTCTTCTAGTTACCCTCCCAATTCCCAAACCCCCCTCTTCTTTACTTCTGCAGACAATTTCCCAATTAACCAAATGATCCTTTCTCTCTTGTCCCGGCTCCCATAAGAAGTCTCTCATCAACTTCTCCAGCTTCCTAGCTTCCCTAACTGGTATCCCAAAGACAGACAAATAATAGGTAGGTAAGTTAGCCAAGGTAGCTCTTATTAGGGTAATTCTTCCTCCTAAAGAGATATAGTTCCTTTTCCATGAGACTAATCTCTTCTCAAACTTTTCTAACATTGGGGTCCAAAATCTACTCTCCCTAGGATTTGCCCCTAAAGGAAGCCCTAAATATGACATAGGCCAAGCAGAGGTGGAACATTCAAGACACTCCGCAATAGCCGCGACCTCCCCTACCTCCAAATTTATACCTGCTACGCAACTCTTTTCCAGATTTATTCTCAAATTAGAAACACTTTCAAATCCTTTTATTAGCTCCTTCAGGTTTGCTACCTTTTCACTAAGACCTCCTTCACAAAAAATCATTAGGTCGTCTGCAAACTGAAGGTGGGTGACGGGGACTTGGTGTCTCCCTATTCTCCAACCCCTAATGGCATCTTCGCTGTCAACCTTAGTAATGATCCTACTAATCACATCAGCTACTAAGGTAAAAAGGAAGGGTGAAAGTGGATCCCCTTGCCTGACACCCCTGCAAGCTGGAAAAAAATCCCTCACCGTACCATTTACCAGAATAGAGTAGTGACAAGTACTGATACACCCAAAGATCCAACTACACCACTTGTCCCCAAATCCACCATTTGGCATAACCTCTAATAGAAACTCCCAGTCCACCAAATCATAGGCCTTTTCAAGATCCAATTTACAAATGAATCCTTTCCTACTAGACCTTTTCATTTCCTCCACACACTCATTCGCAATTAAAATCTGATATGTTATTTGTCGCCCTTGAATAAAAGCCCCTTGAGTTTCACTAATGATGGTAGGGAGGACTATTTTGATCCTTAATGAGAGCACTTTAGCCAGAATTTTATAGATGCTTGTCACCAGACTAATAAGCCTATAATCTTTTGGGTGGTTGGCATCATTCTTTTTAGGTATCAAGGCCAAAAAGGTGGCATTAATTCCAGGGCTTATAGTGTGATTGTCTGCAAACCTTAAAGACTTCAGCTAGATCCTCTTTCAACACCTCCCAACAGTCTTGATAAAAACCCATTGTAAAGCCATTTGGACCCGGAGCCTTGGATCTATCCATTAGAAAGACAACTTTCTTAATCTCTTCTTCCTCGAAATCCCTTTCCAGCCACCTTGCCACTTCTTCATCAATTCTTGGCCAATCCACCCTTCCCATGATTGTTCTCTCACTCAAAGGCCTTCTATAAATCGATTTGAAGTGGTCCACAAATTTTCTAGCTATGCCATCCTGGTTGGTAATCACCTCCTCTCCTATCTCTAGCTTGGTCAACAAAATTCTTTCTTCGTCTCCCATTTGCCAAATCATGGAAGAATCTAGTGTTCCCATCGCCTTCCTTAATCCACTTGTGTCTAGATTTTTGTCTCCAACTGATTTCTTCCCTCAACAACACTTCTTCCAACTCCTTTAATTGTCTCCTTAGCACTCTGTCCTCCTCGGTCAGCCCATTGTGAGATTCCTTTACATCAAAATTCTCTATTCGAGAGATTAGGCCCATTTTTTGCTCCTCGATTCTACCAAACTGATCTCTATTCCACTCTTTTATTTTAGCTCTCACCCTTTTTAATTTCTTATGGAACTTGATCCCCTTCCATCTTACCCCCCTCTCCTCCTCACCCCACCACTCCTTCACTTTTTTCACAAAATCTGGATGGGTAAGCCACATATTTTCGAATCTAAAAGGTTTGGGTCCTACAAGAAAAGACTCAGTTCCTATTTGGATAGGACAGTGATCGGAGGTGACCCTGGGTAATGCCCTAGCAACCAAGTTTTCCAAACTATTCTCCCAGGCAAGGTTAAAAAGGAATCTATCCAACTTCGAACACAAATGGGTTTCCTGAAGGTTGGACCATGTGTAACTGGCTTGCAACAGAGGTATTTCCTTCAGTTCACAATCTTCAATAAAACCATTAAATTTCCTCATGCTTGTTGAGATTACCTGTTGGGGATTACTGGTTTCATTAGAGAATCTAATGACGTTAAAATCCCCGCCCAAGCACCAAGGACCATCCCATAGCCCCTTGATTGCATATAGTTCCTCCCACATCTCATTCCTCTCTCTATAGGAATTAGGGCCATAAACATTGGTTAAGACCCATACACACCCATTTTCTACATTCTTGCACTTAATGGAAACCGAGAATCTGCCTATCAATTCTTCCACCACATCCTCCCTCCACAGTGTTACAATCCCCCCCGAGGCTCCCCAAGAAGGAGACGAGCTCCAACCTAAACCTCTAGACCTCCAAAAACTCCTAACCCATCTCCCATTTAATTCCATCAGTTTGGATTCTTATAACAACACAATATCAGGTTTTTCCCTTCGGAGTAGGTCTTTGATCGCCCTTCTCTTCCTTGCACTCCCTAACCCTCTTACATTCCAACTAATAATTTTCATCGATACAAAATAGCAAAGGAACCCAATAAGAGGCCATATTCTCCTCATTTTAGGCCCTTCCTCCTATCCCCTCTACCACTGAAATCTAAATCCCCCTCAATGTCTGAAATTAGCCTTTCCACTTTAGATCTTTTTTTCTTATTTGTTCCTCTTCCCCCCCCCCTTCCCAATTTCTCCATCCTTTCCAGCCAATGTTTGAGAAAGAATTTTACCTTCACACACTTATTTTGGCTACAGCATCTTTCTACGAGTCCTTCCTTTTTATTTTGTTCCTCCATCATTGTACAGATCATCTCCCAAATTCTATCCGCCTCCCCCTTACTACTTCCTTCCAACACCCTCTCTCCTCCTTCCACTATCACCCTCTCTCTTGCATCAGAAACTCCTGGATGGGAAACTGGGATATCTGTTACAGGCATAGCAAACAAGTCAGTACCTAAAACAGAATTGACACCCATACCTGAAAAAACGGGGGTAGGACTAGAATCACTGGAAATGACTTGCTGACAGTCGGCAAATGGTTTTAAAGTCGTTCCCCTTTTTGGACAAGGTTGTGAAGTAGACATGGTGAAAGAATCACTTCCTGACAACCTACCCACTTGGAAAACCTTTCTCTGTGTTTCCAACACTGGAATACCCGCATCCATCCTCACGGCCGATTCTTGTCCCTCTCCACCAACATCCTGTAATTCATTAGACTCAGGGTCAGCTCCCTCGACGAAGGGAGGAGGAGTTTTCACAGCTTTAGAACCAATTTCTTCACCATTCCTAGTCTTTCCGCCACCTGCCTCTTCAATCTCTTCCTCTAAAAACAACAACTCTGTATACAAACTTTCTGTTTCAAGAAGATCCTTGTTGCTTTTCGAAGACAAACTTCCCAGACTTGGCGTTTCGTCTCTATCAGAATCGTCATTGCTGTTTTGTTCACTCAACCAATCTTCAAGCCCTGTTCTGTTCTCATCACTGGGCTTCAGGTATCTCGGGTTGCGCCTATCTGGTGAGAAACGGTTCGCCAGGTTGGAAGGGACCCACTGTAGAGAGCCTCGAGACTGCGAGTCTTGAGACTTTTTTGCGCCTGATCTGTTCGATCGAGAGGAAGGGTTCGGGGTTGAAGAAAATAGACGCTTTATCTCGTCTATCAACTCATCCCTCCTCCCAGTCACGTGCTTACTTAACATGTCCCTCGTCTAATCAAAGGGTGTATGAGAAAAAAAAGGAGAAAAAAAGGCTTTCTAAAGAATGGTTCAATATCTTCCCTCCTTACTCCAAACCTATCATTCAAAGGCTTTCTAAAGAATGATTTCAAGTGCTCCACAAAGACTTGGCAATCTCACTCTGTTGGCTAACGTTGAGCCCATTCACCTCCAACTTTGACATAAATTTCTACTTTCTCCTCCATTGCCAATGCATGAAAAAATTCAGTGTTCCTATTTCCTTCCTTGATCCACTTGCCCCTTGATTCCTGCCTCCAACTCATTTCCTCTTTCAATAATAAATCCTCCAACTCCTTCCTCAATAGCCATCTTTCATTCCTATCACTTTTCTCCATCGTACCTGACACATCCTTTTCATCCAACTCTTCAATTTTAGCAAACAGAATTTGCTTTTGTTCCTCAATCCTACCAAACTGTTGTACATTTCATTCTTTGATCTTGCCTTTAAGCTCTTTTAATTTCCAATGGAACCTCATTCCTCCCCTCTCCTCCCAGCAGACTTTAACTCTCTTTAAATCCACTGGAACAAAACCACATATTCTCAAACTTGAATGAAGTTGAACCAGTACCATCCAAGTCTTCCTCAGAAATAGAAATTGGCCAATGATCCTAGGTCACTCTTGGCAAGGCTCTAGAACTAGGCTTTAGTCAACATTGAATAAAAATTTATCCAGTTTGAAGCAGATTGGGTTAGCTTGTAGACTGAACCAAGTTATTACAAGAAAGAGGTAGTTCCGTCAGCCCAAAAGCACCAATGACTTGATTAAATCTCCTCATGCTCAAATTTATTCTCCGTCTCAGATTGTTAGCTTCTTCTAGGAACCTTATCACATTAAAATCCCTCCTATACACCACGGCCCATCCCATAGTCCCCTGATATCTTCCAATTCTTTCCAAAGCTTATTTCTTTCCTGGTACCCATTAGGTCCATAGATATTTGACAAACCCACTCACATCCATCTAAAACTCGTTTAAACTTAATTGAGACTAAAAATTTTCCCACCAACTCCTCCATTCCAATTACCACCTCATTGTCACAATACTACCCAAAGCCCCCCACACGAAGGACACACAGCCCAACTCCATCCTCTGAATTTCCAAATACTCCTAGCCATTTTCTATCAAATTCCATCACCTTAGATTCTTGAATTAAAACAATATCTGGCTTCTCCTTCCTAAGCATCTCTTTTATAATGGCTCTTTCCTTGCCCTCCCTAAATCTCTAACCTTCCAACTTACAATCTTCATTCCTCTTTGCAAAAACTAACCCTTTCCCAAGCTTCTCCTACTTGTTACCCCCCACCTTTCCCTTTCTTCCACTAAACTCCTTATCTCCTACAGCTTTTTCCAATCTTTCCACTTCATTCAACTTCCTTTTTCTAACCTTACCTCCCTCCTTATTCTTTCTCAAATACACTTTAATATCATCAGGCTCTTGTATTTTACACCCTAACTTTTCCATAAACTCAACCAGTTGATCACTATGCCCCATCCCATCATCTCTTGTCCCCCCTCCCCATTTCACATTCACCTCCAGAAATTGTAACATGTTCATTAGACACACTCCTAATTTCTCTCACCTCGCAGTAACTTCCCTTCCCTTCAATTCCGAAAAAAAATTCCCAATCATCTCCCATAGGATGGGCAGAGGTTGGTAAAGATGTCTAATGCTGTTAGACGATTCAAAAGTAAAAAAAGAATATTCACACCATTCAAGTTTAAAAAGCCTTCACAAGTTTAAGAGGGGGACTTTTGGGTATCAGGCCTAGTAAGATGGTGAAGAAAACTAAAGAAGGGGAGTTTGAAAAGTAAAGTCTTTCCTGGTTTAGATTCTGAAGCAGCAGAGTGCTCAAGATGTTAACTCTACTGGCCAAGTAAGGCCAGACAGATGAAATGAAATAGAAAATAAATGTTAAAGTATAGAAGATTATCTAAGAGAGATTAGAACCTTGATACACCCCAGTTCTCCCAGCACTTCCCCTTAACTAAGATACCATCTAAAAATCTAGTATATCTTGCAGTGAATTTGAAGTTTTGAACAAGATTAACTTTAGATGCCAAAATCTAAACCCTCCAATAAAGTACTGGAGTGACCAGGATCCTTCCTTCCCCTCCCTTATCCATCTCACCAAGACCTAATAGTCATCCTCCAACTGTGATAAGCCTAATAAAAACATAAGACAAAACATGTATCGTAAAGTCAGTAACTCTGTTCAAATGGAGTCACCAGAATTCCAGAACTGAAGAGCTCCAAGAGTACAGAAATGATCTTCCCATCCTGTGTCCAAACCAAAATGAAAAGAAAAAAGGAAATCCCAGAGTTCAAAAAGATCAAGTCTTCGATAAAAATTGTGATGTCTAACCTGAATCCTGTTTCACCATTCAGTGCCATATCCATCATTAAATTGTGGGTATTTAAATCATTTCTTACTACTACTTCCACCCAAGCCCTTTCCAGTCTGCCCCCTAGCTCTTCTGGCCCCTTAAGTTGTAACAGACTACTTCTTCTAACAGGTGTTGCTGGTCTTCTATGCAAGTGAATATACCATCTTAGTCTACTTTCTCTCATTTTAGGGTAAAAGATTTAAACCTCCCTTGAGGTTTCTCCTGAATAGTAAATACTGAAACATCCCCTCTCTTTTCAAATTGAACTAAAGCCTCCTCTATTGGGTGATGCCATCAGACAAAAACCTCTGCAGTACCCTCCCTTGGTAGTTAGTACTCCATCCAGATCCTTTTTTTTTTTGATAAATAACATCAATTCCATTAAAATAATGAATAGATACAAGAAGATCCCCTTAGAGGCGCGAGGAGCAGCCTCTCCAAACAGCAAATACACAAACTACAACAGAGAAAACATGAATGTTGAAATTAAAACAATAGTTACAATTGTGCCCAGAACAATGTTTAAATATTTATCCCTTGTTTTGCCAAGACATCAGCAAAAGCATTAGCTGATCTCCCAACCCATTGTACTGTTATAGACATATTTCTTGTCAGCCATTTGAATTTCTTTAACTCATTTTTGTAGCCCCAAGTGACATTATTTAACCAGTCCACCACTGTCTTAGAGTCTCCTTCAATCAGAAGCTGCTCCACGCCCACTTCTTTTGCAAGAAGTATTCCTTGTATTGCAGCTAGCAGTTCTGCCTGGATAGAGTTCCCAACTCCTAAAGGGCCAGAGTAGATTAAGACAACCTCTCCAGCCTCATTCCTCAATACACCTCCCATCCTAGAGGGACCCGGGTTACCCTGGCTACTCCCATCAAAATTCAGCTTCAAAGAACCAAGAGGGGGGACCCAACTAGTCAGTGCCCTCCCCTTGTAGGAGGAACAGCTTGCTACCAACTTCCAATCCTTCCAACAATCAGCAAAAGTAAAATGGTTAAATAATTCTAGAGTCTTTAACCAATGTAAAGACCCGGACAAAATGCAGTCCTTTAAGGTTTGACTGCTTCTTCCTTTTTCTTGGAAGATTCTGGCATTCCTTTCTTCCCATACTGTCCATAACAATGCTGCTCGTGAGCATCTCCACATTTTCCTTCCTCTTTTATGGGGCCAAGAGAAGAAAAAGGGTTAAAGATTGAGGTTACTTCTGCTGGCATATCCCAACTAGACCCAAACAAAGATAGAAGCCAAGCCCAGAGCTCTGCAGTGACACTACAAGATAAAAATAGATGATTACAATCCTCACCATGAGATCTGCAAAGAATGCACCAGTTTGGTGAAATACAAAGGACGGGTCTTCTCTTTTGTAGGTTGTCCATCGTGTTTACTTTACCATGCCACACTTCCCAACACAAAGCCATAACCTTGGGGGGGACCGGCCTACACCAAACTTCTTTGAAAGGGAAACTCTGATGAGAAGGAGATTGGCAGAGGAACTTGAAAAAGGAACCACAAGAAAAAGACCCTTTGGGTGAATGGCCCAAATCCTTTTATCAGGTTTCGAGGGATCCAACCAAACCTTATCAAGGAGACATAGAAGAGTAGACAAACACTCAATTTCCTCATCCCTTAATCCTCTACGGAAACCAAAATCCCAAGACAAAGTTGTTAAGGATAAATTCGACAGAAGGAATTTTGAGATCACCTCATTTTTATACAAGGAAACAGAGTACAATGAAAGAAAAAGGTCTTTCAAAGGGAGATCTCCAACCCAAATGTCCTCCCAAAACTGAATAGAATTACCTGAACAAGCATCATACCTGACACAGCTAAGGAACTGCAGAAGAACTTTGTGAATTGCTTTCCAAGGTGTGGCTAGGCTAGCCCTCCTTGATGCAATAGCATCCCAACCACTCTCTGAACATCCATGAATACTCTTCACTACTTCATGCCAGAGTCTATCCCGCTCCAAAGGCCATCTCCACAACCACTTCCCTAACAAAGGTGAGTTCTTTTTAAGCACATTCCCAAGCCCTAATCCTCCCTCCTCTTTGATTCTACCCACAACCCCCCACTTAATTAAATGGTCTTTTTTACCTTCTCTAGTTCCCACAGAAAATCTCTCATCAATTTTTCCAACTTCTTCGCTTCCCTAGATGGTATCCTAAAGACAGAGAGATAATAAGTAGGTAGATTCATGAGGGTAGCTTTTATCAAAGTGACCCTCCCACCCAAAGAGATAATTTTTCTTCCAAACAGCTAGTCTCTTTTCTAACTTCTCCAAGACTGGGGTCCAGAACCTACTCTCCCTAGGGTTTGCTCCCAACAGAAGCCCTAAGTAAGACAAAGGCTAGGAGGAAATGGAGCACTCAAGACAGCCTGCAATCGCCTCAACCTCCTCAAAAACTAAATTTACTCTGGCTATGCAGCTTTTTCCTAGATTGATTTTCAAATTAGAGACTCCTTCAAAAACTGTAATCAATTCTTTCAAATTTTCCACCTTCTCACCGAAACCTCCCTCACAGAAGATCATCAAGTCATCTGCAAACTGAAGGTGAGTGACTGGAATTCGGTTTGTGCCTACTCTCCAACCCCTTATCACATTTTCCCTATCAGCCCTAGTGATAATTCAACTAAACACATCAGCTACCAAGGTAAAGAGGAAGGGTGAAAGTGGGTCCCCTTGTCTGATTCCCCTACTAGCTGGAAAAAAATCCCTCACCAGCCCGTTTACTAGGATGGAATAGTGACAAGAGCTAACACAACCAATCATCCAACTACACCATCTTTCCCCAAACCCACACTTCCTCAAAACCTCTAGTAGGAACTGCCAATCCACCAAATCATAGGCTTTCTCCAGATCAAGCTTACAAACAAAGCCTCTCTGCTTGGACCTCTTCGTCTCTTCCACACATTCATTGGCAATCAGAATCTGATCAATTATCTGATGCCCTTGGATGAAAGCCCCTTGAGCCTGACTAATACTGGAGGGGAGGATTTCTTTAATCCTTAAAGACAAGACCTTGGCCAGGATTTTATAAATACTAGTCACCAAACTAATTGGCCTAAAATCTTTAGGATGGAGAGAATCAACTTTCTTTGGAACTAGAGCCAAGAATGTGGAATTAATGCCTCGACTAACTATATGCTTCTCTACGAACTCATTAAAAACCTCACAAAGATCATCTTTTATCACCTCCCAACAATCCTGATAAAAATGCATGTGACATCATGTGCAGTTTAACTTTTTTAAAAATCCAATTTCATCTTTTATTGCCCCTTTGCCTGCTATAAAACCAACCTCCTGTCATTCCTATGGCACCATCAGGTTATTATAGATTATAGGCTAATAGCTTGTTCGAAGCAAAATTTCAAATATATCTAGTTTTAATTTGTAAACCAAACAGCCAGGAGTCTTCCTGACTGACCGTATGGTCCATAGTAGCGTTTAAGGTATGATTTGGATCTGCCAGAAACTGTTACGGTAAGGTTTATCTACCAACCCATTTGACAGAGAAGGTAGCACCACCAAACCTCTTGGGCGACTTCCTAGCAAATAAAGTTATCTCATCTCTTGTTGTATTTTAAACATGTATAATGTATTTAAGTCTGTATTTTAAATTTTTGAATTTTGTACATTTTAAAGCACATGGAATACAAATTCCTCAACTCATTAATCATCTTTGTTAGCTTATCTCAAACGTGATCTTGTATTCTGTTAGAAAAGAGGTGTGTGACAAATAATACCAAATCAGAAACCAGAAATCTGTCCGGATCCACTTTTTCTTGATGATTTGGTTTATCACTAACTGTTATTACAAAAAGGGCGGGGAGAACTAAAGCATGTTTTCAAGACGTATAAACAAAAAAGTCCATTGTACTCTGAATGAACAATCCGGACTCTGAATGAACTAAAGCATGTTTTCAAGACGGCTCTATATGTCTTGTGGCCACTTCCCTCCAGTCCACTTATAATGTCTATTCCAAACATATAAACAAAAAAGTCCATTGTACTCTGAATGGACAATCCGGACTCCGAACTCTCATTTGTTGAGTGGTCCAACAGGAAAGACCAGCTGGCAATAATTTATATACGTGATAGCCTCACCCAACTACTGTCAGGCTATCCCGTTTCTTCCCTTGGGTTATAGTTTGACAGCTTTCTTTGTTTTGGTGTCTTTCTTTAAAATTTTAAATAATGAATGACAAAAAGGCCTTTTCATTGATTCTGTCAAATATACCAGTACCATATTCTGATAGGGGACATTTAAGTCACATCAGAAACCAAAGGCAAGGTATAAGTACTTATATTAAACCTCAGGGGAGGATTAAGTCTTTTACCCCTCATTTTATCACCTATTGGAGCTATTCTTAGGTCCCTTCATATGACTTCATGTCTAACCTATTACACATACACAAATATCAACCTATTACTCATTTGATTTTCTACATATGAGGCAATTACATGATTCCATCCCATGACAGGCTTTATCCCTAAGAAGGTAAGAATTGGAAGGGATCATTGCCTGGTCTGATGGTAAAACCTCATGTTGACAAGCAAGAGAACACAGGTTCAAGTCCGAGAGTGGCCAGTTGTGCCCCCAAAAAAAAACAAGAAAAAACAAAACAAAAAACAAATCTTAGGTCCACATCCAGCCCACCTCACCCAACCCCAGATAGCTGTGACCAACATTGGGTAGTAATATCTGAAATGAATAATTATTGTAAAATGATTTTTTATGAATATAATCATTGTAAATGTTCCAGTATATAGGAAAGGACAGAACTATTTCTCCACCATTCTACCTCACGTTACCCACTTTACAAAGACATGTAACTTAACTGGTTAAACAGAAATCAAGAAGGCAGTTGTACAAATGTTTAATTTGACATCTACCACAAAGAAACACCCAAACTGGCCCTTCAAACATGGGTCTAAATATTCTTACCCAATTACAAACCATAGAAACAACACTCTCTCATGAAAACTAGAACACCTCAACAAATTCCAGACTAGAATGGCAATCTTTGTAACTTAATTTACAAAGACATGTAATTTACATCTGTCCCTCCCCGACCCCGCATTGGCGGGAGCCTGATGTATTGGGCTGCCCTATGTAACTTAGTTGATTAAATAGAAATCAAGAAGAAGTCAATAAGGCAGTTGTACAAATGTTTAATTGGACATCTACCACAAAGAAACACCCAAACTGACCCTTCAAGCACGGGTCAAAATATCTTACCCAATGACAAACCATGGAAACAACACTCTCTCACGAAAACTAGAATACTTCCAGACTAGAATGGCAATTCTTGCAACTTAACAGGTTAAATAGATACCAAGAAGGCAGTTGTACAAATGTTTAATTTGACAGCTACCATAAAGAAACACTCAAACCAACCTTTCAAACATGGGTCGGAATATTCTTACCCGATGGCAAACCATAGAAACAACACTCTCTCATGAAAACTAGAACACCTCAACAAATTCCAGACTACAAGAATTGCTTAGAATCACACATATCGGATACTGAATCTCCAGCATTCACATGCTACGTGCCCCTAATACACTGAAATGATAGACCTCTTGAATAAATTGGTATAAATCCTTAGAAAGTGGCTACTAATCCAATGTGTGACTCTTCATAGTTCATTCTTTTGGGCCATAAGAACTGCTTGTCTAATTATCGAATTAACAATCATATTTGGAAGTACAGGATTATATCCTGCGCTTACCAAAATACAAATCCAAACCATCCACTGTTACAATGTAAGGAATAAGCCCAACAAGTTTAACAGATGAACATGTCAAAAGTCAAGTTCGCAGGTAACTCCATTGACAACTTCCTTTAACATATAAAAATAAGGGAACAATGAGCTTTGCCGACGCTATGAACATAAACTCCGTCAGAGTATTACCTTGAACGCATCGGTTTTGCCTTTGGTTATTTGATTCCGGGCGATGCATCCGTTGATAACGTCTCTCGTGAATTCGTCCGGATTCTTCCCATCGTCGATCAAACTAAAACCCCAGAAATTTAGATAGGCAAGAATGTTAAATAAAGAAGAATTAGTTATTGGGGGAAATAAAAAAACGCAGCCTCCAAAGAACACGAAACGGTGAAGAATCAGAAGACTCACTTAACGACTTCCATTGGAACCTGAATGTTGCAATTTTCCGCCAATTTTTGCATTGTGTCAAGCTCAGAAACGACAGCATTCCTGCAAGGTTAAACCCTAAAATCAATAAAAGCTCGTAATCATGTTCTGCGGGACAACGCCAGTGCTCTCCAACCGGGAAAAGAAATATTGATGATTGATTAATGAGGATAAAATAAACTATTTCAATTTTAGGTTAAGAAAGACTGCAGACAGTAACGCACAGGCGTTGGAGAAGAGGGAGTTGAGAGGCCAAGTTGAAGGAGGAGACAGTGAGGTAAAGCTGGTGCAGAAGACCAAGAGTCTTTTGTATGGAGTTGATGACCTGGTTGAGGTTCTGCTTTGGATCATCTGGATCACTTGTTTGGGTGATCCCGCCATTCCCAGCTGCGGTGGCCGACGACGAGTTCTGTAAAGAATCCATCCTCTATTTTTTCGGTTGTTGTGCTTAATTTATCTATTATTCCAAAATAAATTTACTACAAATAAAATTTATTAGAGACATTGGCCACTCGTCGACAGTTTGGCCGAGTGGTCTAAGGCGCCAGATTTAGGCTCTGGTCCGAAAGGGCGTGGGTTCAAATCCCACAGCTGTCACCTATAATTTTAGTTCAAAATTTTGGATTTTGGACATGCAATACATGAAAGACAAAATACTCTATAACATGTATTCATCATACAATAGTTATTGGTTTTTATGATTATTATAATATAATATATAGCTTTTATTTTTTGGGGAAATTTATTCATTTAGCATTTCTACATAAATAATAGCTATACTTGTACATAATAAATATGCTTTAATTTTTAACATATAAATCATTCAAGGTAAATAAAATAAACTAATTTTATACTTTTCATTTTTTATTAGTTTTTGGAAAATTATTCATTTAGTATTTTTATACAAATAATAACTCTATTTTTCAAAAAAAAATAAATATGTTTTCATTAACATGTATTTTTTGTGTGAAATAAAACATATAAATCATTTGCTGCATGTAAAATAAATTATTTTATATTTTTTAATTTTATTAAATTTTTAGGGAAAACGACTCTTAGATTATTTATAGTGTTTATAATTATAATTTTTTCATTTTCTATTAAAGTCCAAAAACAATCAATATACAAAGTTGTGAAATCAAGCACCAATATGCTTTTTTATTAATGTGAATCGCTCCATGTTTATCGATACAATGCAATATGACCCAATCGAGATGTATATTATTTCAACGTGCATAACTAGTGCAATCAATGTTTAAAGAACTAGATCAAGCATAAACCCAAAAAAGGGAGAAGGTCACAAGTAAGATGTTGATATAGGATTAAACCAGGGATCAAATTGTGATGATGTGGGTTTTAGTGTTTATAATTATAATTTTTCGTTAAAGTCCAAAAAGCAGTCAATATATAAAGTTGTGAAATCAAGCACCAATGTGCTTTTGAATCTATACGTATTGGCATGTATCCATTGATATGATGCAATATGACCTAATACAAATGCATATTATTTCGACATGCACAACTAGTGCAATCAATATTCAAAGAACTGGACCAGGTATAAAATCGAAAAAGGGAGAGGTTCACAGGTCAGGTGTTCAAATATGATTAAATTGGAGGTCAAATTGTGATGATGTGAGTCACACACATAAATATATATAATCACCATGGTTCAAGACTCTTAACTCGCATTTTCTTTAAAATATGTATGTAATAAAGTAACATACACAATAAAAGAGACCAGTTATCCAATTAAACCAACTAATCAACCATTTTTTTTCTATAAAATTTGGTTTATAAGGTATGATTGGACTAACTAGTGCCCTTGGTCACGACTCAACTGGTACAATTAATTGGTCTGGTTTGATTTTCTAGACAATGAGTGTGATACAAACTAAGTTGTAGCGTATCTTACATCCATGATCATGGATTACAGTATGCCATTTCTCATGCATATCATATCATTATTTTAATCCTTATTTGAAATTAACCAAATGCTAATGATGGAAGCAAAGTGTTGAAATTTAAAAGCATGAGGTAACTATTCATTACAAAATGAAAAGTTTAAGAGACCTAAGTGTTACTATGCCCAAATTGCAGAGTTTCAATCTCTTGTTACAATAGAAAAGAATGGTTTTACCAAATGGGGCAAAAGAGAAAAGCCAAATTTGAATTCAAATCAGCCCCCCACAAGATAGTTTCCCACAACACATCTCCGCAGTGTATTGGAAACATCTCTCGATGATAATATCAGAAATGATGAGACATCATCGGGAGATGTTCCCAATACACGGCGGAGAATGCTGTGGAACGTTGTAGGAAATTATCTTGTGGGGGGCTGATTTCAAGTCACCAATTTCATTTATATTGATACTTTGAACCAACAACCCATGGTTCCATAACCAACAAAATTGAATGGTTTTGTTGGTTTTGAATACAATATTTTATACCTTTTTTTTCAACTATAACACATAGTCCACTGATCATGAATGTAAACATGACATAACAATTATATGATGTCTCATACACCAATTCTGTTCAAGCCATGGTTAAAATGTGCATGACTAATTGGAAGTGTAGGAAAATGTTGCTGCTCATAACAATCTCCAATTCATACATTATTGATGCATTAGAATAATTGGAAATGTAGTAAAATGTGCATGACTAAAAGTGCATGCGATATGGAGATAAGCATAGAGCATATTAGTTGAATTTGATAGTTGTTTTATGGTTGTATAACCTATCACTTTTCCCCAACTATAAATGCAAGCGAGAGATCAAGTGATTGTGAGTTGTATGCATCTTTAAGGCTAGTGTGGAGCAAAATGATTGGTCACACGGTTTGTAAAATAACTATCAAGTTTAACTAATGCTTTTTTTTTTTGAAAGATATAGGATTTGTACGAGGGAAATTTTTGCTACCCACTTTAGGCTTATTAAGGAGTATAAATGCAAATATGTAGAGTGAAAAGCCTTATATTTTGTATTATTTTGTATGTTTTTGCACTGTATATATTTGCATTTGTACTCTTTCCAAATTAAGGTGGCATTTGATAAATCTGAAAATTCAGATCTAAAAAGTTAAAAAGATATTAAATGTGTCTCAAACCTGAAAAGAGGCATGGATGATTTTCTACTTTTTAGAGGATTTGAATCCATAAGTTTGTTTGTTTGTTTTGAAACAACCCTTTACCATCTAAATTTTACTGATTTTACTATTTTACCCCTAGAACATATTATTTGAAAATGTTGAGTTCAATTTACATGATCTCATAAAAAATAATTTTCAACCTCAAAATAATATTGAAACAATACAAATCATGGTTTTTAAAACTGACCTGGAGATTGAACCGGTCAGGGGTCTGGTTATCGGGCCAAACGGTTCGACCGTTCGAACTGAACAGTCAGCCCGTTCTAACAAAAAAATAAAAATAAATAAAAAACGGTCAAAACTATTCGAACGATACGGATGGTTTGAATGGTTAACCGCTCGAGTAAGTTGTTTGCTGACCAAAATCAATGTTTTTTTAAGAAAATCCAGTTTTGGAGAAAACTGAAACCGGTCACCTGATTGGTTCTTGGTTTTTTCCTGTCCAACCGTCTGGTCCGATCCGATTTTGAAAACCATGATACAAATAAAAAAATAATAAATTATTAATTAATAAATGAAATTATTAAAGTTAAAAATAATTAATGATTATAAAAATATTAAAATAATTATTAATTTACACAAATAAAAATTAAAATAATTTAAAAAAAATAAAATAAAATAAAAAACGATCAAAATCGTTCGAACGATACGGATGGTTTGAACGGTTAACCGCTCGTGTCAGTTGTTTGCTGACCAAAATCAACGGTTTTTTAAGAAAATCTGGTTTTGGAGAAAACTGAAACCAATCACCTGACCGGTTCCTGGTTTTTTCCTATCCGACCGTCTGGTCCGATCCGGTTTTGAAAACCATGATACAAATAAAAAAATAATAAATTATTAATTAATAAATGAAATTATTAAAGTTAAAAAATAATTAATGACTATAAAAATAATTAATATTTTACACAAAAAATTAAAATAATTTTTAAAAATTAATAAAATAATTAAAAATTATTAGTTAATAAAAATAAATAATAAACAATACAAGTAATATTAATAATAAATAATTAATGTTTAATAAATAAAAAATTGCGGTGGAAGACAAGGAAAGAGAGAGAGAGCGAGAGAGAGAAGACAGGGGGGAGAGAGAGCTGTCGCTGCAAGTTGTAGCGGCGATGGCGATGGAGGGAAGACAGGGGAGGGAGGGAGTCTTGCAGCGGCGATGGCAGAAAGATAGGGCGGAGAGAGAGAGATCGACCCATGGGTCAACCCTAACCCAAACATTTAGGGTTAGGGTCTAGCATTTGATAACCCAACCCGAATTCAACCCGAATCTGACCCACCCAACCCAATTGCCAAGTCTAAAGGTTCCCTATCAGCCCAAGGAGTCGCCACCCAGCAAACTCTCTTTGTAATCTTAACCCCAATTCAATATAGGCTCTAGGCCTCTACCACTATTCAGAAACGTGAAGGAGATGGAAACCATCAAAAACTACTTTTCAGAATCGTGATTGGGATGGAAACCATCCAAAAGAGCCTTCCCTTCGTTATGGAAACCTCTATTCCTCCCTTATATCTCTTCCTCCATTCTATCTTTGTTTTAAATTTTCCTTTTGGACGTCAAAACACATCACCACGGGATTCTTCTTCCTCCATTCTATTCAGTGTTTGAATCTTCATTTTATACATCAAATCAGGGGCTCTGTCCCATTCTTTGTTCTTCACGTCTCTGTAAAACATATTTCTTTACTTGCTCTGTAAAACAGGTTTCGGCAGCATGTAACTCTGTTCTTCACCCTCCCTCTATTCTTCATCGGCGTCTTCCCATTGCTTTTATCTACCCGGAAGCCGAAGTTTACGTGTCTACCAGGATTGGTCTATCCCCATCTTTTATGTGTCTACCTAGAAGCATACTCCACCGTTATAGAATTTTATTATTTGCTAGAACAGGTAAGAGTTTGACTCTCTTTGGATCCTTTTGGTTGCCTCTAAGCAATCCCTTCGTCATTTCTCGACATAGGCTCACTGTTTTGGTTGAAAAATAGGACCGGAGCAGAGATACCACGAGCAAGCTTTACTGTTCTACCAAAGAACAATACCTAGGAAGAAACTTTTTCATTGGATTTTTTTGGAACAACACTCTCTGAAGACTTCATCGTTTACCGTTCTTCCACGAAGTAGACTTCCTAGTTGAAGTTGCAGCTCTCTTTGCACAGTATGCTCTGTTTTGGTTATTTTCGCTATTTTTTTCTTAGAAGCAATATTTTAACTCCATATGTTGTCTAATATATTAGTTTGGATATTAGAAGTCTGTACTTTTTTATGCAAAATAGATTTACTATAATTTTCATGGGGTTTAAATCTATTGTTTTCGCTCATAACCGAAGCTATATGCCTGATGTTAAATGGATCAGATGCGATACGGATACGATTGTGAAGAAGGCAATAAAGTGGATAAGGTGTGGGTCGGGTTGATAGACTTATCCATGCCATACCGGTCCATTTAACTAAACTATTTTGGCTTAAGTTAAATGGATCAGATACGATGCGGATATGATCGTAATCCGACCCATATCCAATATGTTTTAATGTTGTGTTAAATTTTAAATATTTTTTTTTGATAAAATACATTTACCGTATTTTTAAAGTTTTTTCGTAAATTGGTAAATATTGTTATCGATATTTAATTACCGAGATATTTGTATTAACTAATATTCAATCCATATATACGGTTAGTAATAAATACTATTATTAATAAAAGTACAATACTTTTACTAATAAAAACTATTATTAATGGATAGTATAATTCATTTTTGGTAACTTTCAAAGTATTTTGGGTAAATACTGTTGGAGTATTTTTGGTAAAGTTTAAACATATTTTTATTAATAAATAGTGTTAAGAAATAGAAGTTTAACAAATATTGTTGATAAATAAAAATCCAAAAATAAGAGTGAAATTTACCAAAGCTCTTTTTATTAATAAAAATCATTAAAATTACAGCTTTGAGGTGCAGATCTTACAGCGGCCTTTTCGTAAAGAAAAGGGTTGGAAAGGTTTGGGAGACATGGACAATGAACTGAAGAGATAAGACAAAACCTTTCCAGACAATTGGATGGTGAAGATGGGCTAGAATTTCCTAGGACCAAATTTTTACAACTAGACATGAACAGGTTCCATCTTGACAACCGCCACCACTATTCTATGCTTCTACATGAATTGGCATTGGTTCAACACCACCAGGTTCACCATACTGGTCTGGTGAACATATTTTAGCTTGAGGTTGTTCTGTTTTATCACCTTTTACATGGGACTGGACAGTCGACCCAGTGTTGTATTTAGAACTCCCTAGGGACTTGGAAAAATCAAGTTGCCTATACCATAAACCAATCATCAATTGAATTCTCTGTGACTGTTAGAATTGGCATTGGCTCAACACCACCAGATTCACCATACTAGTCTAGTGAACATATTTTAGCTTGAGGTTCTTCTGTTTTATCACCTTTTGCATGGGACTGGACAGTCGACCTAGTGTTGTATTTAGAACTCCCTGGGGACTTGGAAAAATCAAGCTGCCTAAACCATAAACCAATCATCAGTTGAATGCTCTGTGACCGTTAGACCTGTTTCAATCTGAAACCAACATATTTATTACCTCATAGAAGGCTCACTTCCCAAGTTACTACTCTTTAAGTCCTCTAGCAAGTCATTGAAATCTCCAAGTAGAAAATCCATTTCAGAGATTTTATGTGGGTGCAGATCACCTTCTTTGGTTTGATTTAAGAAATCTTGGAGTTCCTGACTCCTGAGTATTAGAGCTTGACAGCATTAGAAGATATTCTAATAGCTTTGAATTATCTATAATGAAAATTTAAGAAACTAAGTTTATTCTCACCTTCTAAGCATTTTCAAGACTCTGGTTGGTGTTCTAACTTTCAATGCAAGTGACCTGAGTAGTTCTTAGTCTCTTCAAAAATTGTCGACAGATACATTATGTTGATAATCTGAACGTGAAGTTATATATTGTAAGCATATGATAAAAACGGTATCGGTTTTTTCCGTTGCAAGCTAGGTAACCACCCAACTGAAAAAAATTCAATTGTGAAATATAAAGAAATATAAAGAGGGAGAAAACCACACATGTATTTCCCTTCTGCATTTTTGTTCCATTGCAAAGAAGGTTAAAAAAAAATCAGAGAAAGAGATTCGATAGTGGAGATTATGTACCTCCGGTGTATTTGCCGGAACAATCGTCTCTTGGATTTCTTGGCAGCTCAAGCAAGGGAGGAGGTGGGGCAGATTGAGTTGAGAGATTGCGTTTGAGCAGGAAAGAGGGGAGTGAAACCCGTTTTTGGGTGAAAATGTGAAATGGGAGCTAACGGGATAGCCGTTAGCGTATGAGAGGACACGCAGCCGATTCTAACTTCTAAGGCTGTGGGACGTTTTTGGGGCGCAAGCCGGTGGGGGCAGATTCGAACTCGAGCTCTATAAATAAAGGGAGAATGGAGATGGGATCTGCTCCTCACAAATGGGCGTCTCACATGTATTAAAAATATCTTCTGTGAATAATAATTAATAAGTACGTAAGATATTCCCAATACATGATATGTGAGGAACAGATCCAGTTTCAGGAGAATGGTAGTTCAACCCAGGGTTAAAATTTTTAAACCCAAAGCATTGTTGGGATACCAGCTCGGAATTTTTAGGCCCAAAGTACAAATACGAAAGATGTTTCCAATGTGAGGCTAGCATGTACTGTGAGGTCTTGTGAGGCGCGATCTATAGGGAGCAGATCCGGACTCTTGCACATTACCGTTGAATCATTCCCTGCTGGATCTGCTCCTCACGCCGAGCGCCTTATATCGACCTCACAGGTAAATTCCATCGTGTATTGGGATCATCTTGCGTACTAAAGATGTTCCCAATGCACGGTGGATGTCCATGTGAGGCGCAGATCCCGTCTCTCCTATGAGGTCGCCCTCTGTCAGGAGCAGATCCCAATTCGTTTTATGGGTGGACTGATGTCGTGGCATGATGGCATGATGCTGTTGACTCTGGGCGGGAAATTCCTGTGGAGAGTGGGCAGCGAAAATTTCTCCATTCGCAAGCAAGCGAGTGGTCCTGCGACACCTGCACAATCCCGCAATTCAATCCCATCCTATCCGCGCGGAACACGGGCCTGGTAATCGAACCTCCGTCCTTTATCGCGTCTCTACTCTCCAGTCTCCAGTTGAAGGAGAAGTCGAAGAAGTATGCCACTCGCATCGGCAACACCCACCGCATGTTTTAGCCGCTGCAGCGCTTCAAGTGAGACAATGCTTCCTTCATCGGCTTTCAAAATACCTAAAATCCCTCGGTTGGGACCTCCATTCTGGCCATGGGAGAAGGTATGGTGTGTCTGGTAGCGCAATTTAACACTTCAGGAACTTGCTTAACTATGCTGTGTAGCAGAAAAAAAATGATCACGCAGTTAAGCGCTTCTTCTTTCGGCAATCGTTGGCAGGTGAAGATGGGTCCACTGACTGTCTCTCCGATGGGATTCGGAACGTGGGCTTGGGGCAACCAGCTGCTATGGGGATATCAGGAGGCGATGGATGGTGATCTTCAGGATACGTTCAATCTGGCGGTCGAGAATGGGATCAATCTCTTTGACACGGCAGACTCATATGGGACTGGAAGATTAAACGGACAGAGCGAAAGGCTTCTTGGCAAGTTTATCCGCGAATTTCCGGGTCAGTTTCATCTCTCAAAGTTTCCGTTAATTCAGTTCAATTAAACCACATAAGAAACTCTGGACATTGTTCTTTCTACTCTATTTTTTTCATTCAACATAAAGATCTGCATAAGTAAAACGGAGGATGGGAAGAAGTTATCTCTTTATCACCAGTGTCTGTAACGTTGTTAATTTACCTTTTTGTTTTACAAAAGCAATTGTAGTATTCATTGAGGCAAGGGAATGTCTTCTTTGCATTCTCCCCTCTTCTGACTATATATAAGCGTTAGGCAAAGTTTGGATATTTGTGTTAGTGACAAATCAATACATTTTGATATAACTAAAGCTTTTGATGTATGAATCTATAGGACGAAAGCGAGTGCGTGATGACATTGTGATTGCTACCAAGTTTGCGGCTTATCCTTGGCGCCTGACACCTGCTCAGTTTGTAAAAGCTTGCAAGTATGATGCTTATCCAGTTTCTTGCTTCTGATTTACACGCATTCAGTGCTCACTTTAATCCTATGTAAGGATGCTAATGTTTATTCTTTTTTTTGGTAGACAGCCAATTTTTAGTCTTAGTAGCCCTCAATAGACCCACTCACAAAACTTCATCTTAATCCAACTCACTTCTTCAAATTTTCAAGTTGGTTCTTAGAGTTATCCAAGTACAATCAACTTTCAATTCAACTGTCGTTTTGCACCTCCATCGTAACCTGTATATCAATCTTAGTTTACCCAATTTTAGTTGTTTTTATTGGAGTATGTAAATAAAGTTTGATGCAGAAGCGCTTTCCAGGTCATCTTTGGATCGAATGCAAATTGAGAAAATTGGGATAGGACAGTTACACTGGTCAACTGCAAATTATGCTCCTATACAAGAGTTGGCTCTCTGGGATGGTCTAGTTGCAATGTATGAGAAGGTTACTGTAATTCGTTTTCAAGTAGTAGAACTATGCCATTAAAGAGGATCAGGGATACAATGTTTATTTGGTTAACCTTGCTTCAAAAACTTGAACTTATGAGAAGCTAGGGAGAAGGGATTTACAACTCATGGCGGTAAGGATCTTGCAGGGTTTAGTGCAAGCTGTTGGTGTTAGCAATTACGGGCCAAAGCAGCTTGTGAAGATCCATGATTACCTCAAGTCTCGAGGTGTTCCCCTCTGCTCAGCTCAGGTAATTCATATGAATTCTCTCTCTCTCTCTCTCTCTCTCTCTCACACACACACACACACACACAGAGGAGAAGGGTAAATGAGTGACAAGAAACTGAAATGTGCAACTGATGCATTCATGTTGGGAAAAATTCATAAAAAAACCATCATACAAGGATGTTGCTCCAAGCCTCCAACCCCAAACACAGTTCTTGGAAGAGGATCTTCCCTTTTATTCAACCTAGTGGACTAATTTGAATGAGATATTTAAATGTATGTTTAATTCTTATTTTTTCTTAATATTTGTCTCTGAGAACCCTTGTATTTTCCTGAAGCCTAGGTTCTCACAATACTTAATCACCTTCAACTACTAGATCCTAAGCTTTAGTTCTTAGCAGAGTTTATAATCATTTCTAGAGGGTGAAGTGCTTGGATTTTCTTGCTACACTTTCTTATATGCCAGGAAAACAATGGATAGCTGCTAAAAACCCTGAAAGGAAATTCATGTGGATCCACATTCCTGAAAGAACACCATGATTTTTCTTAATGGCACTTTGGGTACCAGTTAGAATTTCTATATTGGAATTCAGTTTTATTTGTTCTATACATTGATTATCCAACTCCTGCCATTAAAAAAAGTGCTAACTAAAACCCAATGAAGCAATTTCACTATGATTTTGTCAACGGAACTTTGAGACTTTGAGTACCGGCTATAGCTACTATGTTCTATCTTGGAAGCTGTTTTACTTCTTTCTCCTAAAATGTCTCTTTGGACCTTGATGTTATTTATGTCCTGTGGAACTGTCAACTGTTGATCTATTACTGCAGCAGATTCACATTGTGTGTGATATCACATAATGCCTTAAAGATTGAGAATATTGATCTAAAACATATAAGACTAACTACAGGTGCAATTCTCTTTGCTGAGTATGGGGGCTGATCAAATGCAAATCAAGGATATATGTGACACTCTTGGTATCCGCTTGATTTCTTATAGTCCTCTTGGGCTGGGAATGCTTACTGGCAAATATACATCTTCAAACCTTCCAAGTGGTCCACGGTACCAAAACTTCTCTATTTTTTTTCCTGATCATGCTCTGAATAAATGGTCAAGATGTAACTGTGAAGTGCGAATTACCATTTATGACAATTATCTTTTATCTTATTTTCTTTTTCTTTCTATAGGGCTTTACTATTTAGCCAAATTCTTCCCGGTTTGGAGCCCTTGCTGACTGCATTGAGAGAAATTGCACAAAGGAGGGATAAAACTATACCACAAGTATTTCCTCTGACTCTCTTGATAGTACTTTCCATCAATAACTGGGATACTATTTGCCTAAATGCAACTAAATTTGCATGTCATGCAACCCAGCTTGTACTTTCTATATGCGTAAATGTGAGTACATATGTATGTCATATGTGCCAACTTGAGTTAGATTTGGTACCAAAGTCTTCAGTATTAAAATGTTTAAATGCTTTTGGGTGGAAACACGATAACAAAGTTTGAAACTTTAGTCAGCATAATTTCTTATGTCAAAAATTTATATATGAAAGGTAACACTTCTCTCTCTCTCTCTCTAATATGAGCTTGTTGGGGTCTCAATGTATAAATATTAGACTAAGATAGACAAATTAAGCTGCCCAATTAGAACTCATATGAATGATAGAAAGTACTCTTTATTTGTAATCATCTCATGGAGCATGTCGCAAGTTTGACTGGGATGCATTGAACAGTTGTTTGGGGATTCAATCACTAACAAGATTACTCCAGTATGCTCTGGTGAAGGTTTTTCTTGCCTCTAAAGATCCAGATCATAGGATTTATTTATTTTTGTAAAATAATAAAATAGTACTTTAGACTCTTTCTGCATGGATTAAATAGCATTATTTTGTGTCTTGATCATGGATTGACCTAATTTTTTCTTTTAGTTAGGCTGGAGGTTTACATTTGTATGTTGGAAGATAAATTCCTATGTGTCCATACCATGTACTAAAATAAGCAGTTTGGTTGGCACTCATTATGTGCGCTCTGCGATTGAAATCAAAGCAAATTAAACTTACAATGGACTGTATCATATCTTTGAGCAAAATGAAAAATTGAAAATATTCTGCTGAACTATTAAATTTGCATATAATAACAGAAATTCCTATTGAAACACCAGAAAATTTACAGTATGCTGAATATCCCAAGCATGTGATCTGAGAAATGTTCCAATAAAAAAAAGTGATCTGAGAAATGTGGCAAGCCAAGAGTTGCTGAAAGGAGAACTTCTGTTCATTCTATTGCCAAATGCTCCAACCTAGGTGGCTTATACTTCATAGAAAATGATTTAGATGTTTGCTACTAGGGTTAGGTTATTAGGTTGGGAATGACTAGCAGAAGAAAGTGCACTGTTGTTTCTGTTTTGCAATGCTTTTTCGTTGTAGGAGGGCAGATGTGCAAACTACAAAATTAAAATACCCACCCAAGGGTATGATAGAGAACTGTTGGTCATCATTTGAATGGTATAGATTCAAGAAGATGCCCAAATGAATATGCATCAAGAACCGGGATCAGGATTAGCTGACTGAGTGAATGCTTTGAACATGTTGCTAAGCATTTCCCCTCCTTCCCTAGAAATTGATTTAGTATTGGTTTGTAGTTTGGGTTTGATTTTTTTTTTTTTTTTGCTTTATATTACTTTGTTTAGTTGTATAGGCTGGGAATGACTTTGTTACCTGATGCGTGCTCTTTGTGTCTTTGTTTTGAGAAGAACACGTGTGTTTAACATGCAGTATTCAGGGTAGTAATGATTCCCTTATTTGTGAAATTTGTTAAATCTTCAATACTCATTAAAAAAATTGTTAATTGGAAGACCAAGATAATCTGTTGGCTTCTAATCAAATTCTTCAAACTCTGCAGGTTTTCCCAGGTGTTGAATATGCAACCATATGCTGAATAGTGTTAATTCACTTGTCTATGTTGTTAGAACTACTCTTTTAACCTAGGAGCTCAATGCTCTATTTAACATGACAGTGGCATCTTGGAGGAGATGGAAACATCTTGTTTTTATGGAGGAGAATTGATGATGCCAATAAGTTCATAGGAATTGTTTTATACACTAGATAAATTAAATAATAAATAAACATTACACCAAAGAAAGCTGGAAGCTCTTCGTGGAAAAATTTCAAAGAAATTGCAGTCGGAAGTCTAAATTATTGTCACAGGTTGGTAGGGGGTGCTTATCAAAAGTGTTTTGTAGGCAATCCCTAATTATCATCTCTCACCTCTCTCATCCCGAAGGATTGCTCATCCAAGATTAATTCTCTTTGTCATGACTTTTGGTGGCGTTGTCTAGAGAAAGAAAGCTATATGTACATGAAGAGTTGGGGTTCCATCATGCGACATGAGGATGTGGGGGGCTTAGGCTTTCATGATGCTTTTGATATTAGTAGAGTCATGATCATGAAACTCATCTAGAGGTTTCTAATGGAGAAGGATAGTCTTTGGGTGTAAGTTCTATCAGCTAAATATCTTAAGCATGATACCTCATTTTGGTCGATTAAAAGAGCTGCCAATTCTTCTGGGATGTGGGCTTCCATGTTACTTGGCAGACCTTTAAATATGAATTAACTAAAGTGGATTATTGGCAATGGCTGGCAGGTGAGTATCTAGGATGATCCATGGATAGATGGGTGGAATCTAGATGCTGTTCGAGATTTGGGGGGATATCATATAATGGTAAGGTAGCTACACTAATTGATACAAATACAAGGGACTGGAATGACTTTTTGATTTCTGCTATTTTCCCCCGTCAATTAGATGCCTTCCTTCGTACTCCACTACCTTCATACGATGCCTCTATGGGGGATATTTTTAATCTTGTTTCTGTCCTCTAATGGGACTTTTGTCTTGGATTCAGCATTCCGGGTAATTCACCAGCACTCTCCTAGCTCATCTCGTTCTTATATTGCTTTTGGTAAATGGACTTGGAACCACTTTTGGAAATTCAAACATATCAGTTTCGTGCACATTCATCTGGAAGTGCATTATTCTCTCTCTCTCTCTCTATACCTATCAAATCTGAGTTATCTAAGAGGGGAGTTCATTTTGATTGTGCTTGTAATATGTCATTTGCATGAAAGAGACCATGGATCATTTGTTTTTCCATTGCCCATTGGTGCAAAGACTTTGGTTCCTCTCTCCATTAAACCTGAGGTGGTTTTCTAATTGGTCATTGTTCAACTAGTTAACTTGTTGGAGCGAGATGGATGATCCTAGAAGGAAGGATAATGTTTCGGTTTTTGCTAAATGCTCACTGGTTCTTTGGCAAATTTGTAAAGCTCGTTGTAATTTGCTCTTCAACATAGAACCTTTTGATATACTTGGCATAGCAAATAATCTACATTCACAATTTGTTGATTTTGGTGGTGGTTCATTCTGTGAGGATGGGGATCAAAGTACTGTCTTGGATGATGGATCTTCTTCTCCCCAACATTGGCCCTGCCCACTCTCTCTTCATATTAAAATTAATCTTGATGGAGCTACCTCCAACATCAAAGCGGGGGCTGGTCTGTTTGCCAGATACCATTTTGGTGCTCTTATTGTGGCCCATGGTATTGCTTTTCTTCTCTGCTCTCCGAAGGAGATTGAAGCTTTGGCTTTAAAGGAAAGCAGTAAGTTAGCTCTCGATCTCCACCTTCATCATGTTAAATTTGAAGGAGATGCTCTATTGGTGATCAACTTCTTTTTGGAGGTCTGAAAGCGCATCAAACAGCACATTGCTGACTGCAGGGCTCTTTTGAATAGTATCCCTCATTGTTCAGTGTGGTTTAGGATAAGATAGGAAACCAGGTGGCTCATTTGTTGGCTAGGAAAGCCCTCTATCTCTTCCTTTTGTACCTGGTCATATGTTCCTGAGTTCTTGCATTGTGCAGTTCTCCGTGATTGTTCACTTCATGGTTTTTAAAACCGACCCGGAGACCAAACCGGTCAGGGGTCCGGTTACCGGGTCGAATGGTTGGCCCGTTTTGACAAAAAAAAAGGTCAAAACCATTCGAACGGTTCGAATGGTTAACTGCCTGGTTCAGCGGTTTGTTGACCAAAATCAATGGTTTTTTGAGAAAATCCAGTTTTGGGGGGAAATGGAACCAGTCACCTGACCGGATCCCAGTTTTTCCGGTCCAACCTTCTGGTCCGATCCAGTTTTGAAAACCATGGTTCACTTAGCAACATATATGAATGCTTGGCCTTTTCTGGCGCGTGTGTAGCAGCAGTAACACATAATTGATTGATTTGAAGTTATCATTAATGAAATAATTAGTAGAAGTAAGGCTAGGTAATCGGCAATAGAAGAGGCCCAAATCTGCCCAAAGTTATTGCACAGAAGTTGGCAAAGAAATTGGGTTGTATGATGTCAAACCGCAGCTGAGATGAGGTGCTATCTAAAGAATATAGCAAGCTCATAAACTGAAGAGTATCCTTACCCGGAATAAAGCGTAGACCTAAAAGAATTGAAGAGACCCATTTTGGAACAAAAAAAAAAAAAAAAAGAAATTACATTGTGATTTGGATTGGATCTCAACAAAACAATACATCAATGAGAGGTTAGTTCTATAAGTTCAGTTTTCTTTTTTATTTTTTTGTAGGGAAGTGAGCCAAAACTCATCTTTCTTGAAAAAGTTGAAGACAAGTCCCTTCATTAGGGATTAGAAAAGCCCTACTATGAAAAAAAGAAAGAGGGATGGAATCGACACATTGTTTCTTTTCTTTTCCGCAAATTTTTTTTTTTTTGAGTCATATGCATCCACATGTGCATGTACGGTTTCTAAAGGATACAATTTTGCCCTAATCAACCAACTTCAGGGAGAAAAATTATTTTTCTTAGGCCAAGAGGACAGAAAGATGTGAGCCAATTTAGTTACTCTCTTCAACTCATGAATTTCAACTTCGTTCCTACTATTGAAGCTGAATCTCTCTATGCTCTCTACCTTTTTCAATGGCTAGTGAGAATTAGAAATTCTAAAAGTGAGGTAGTTGTTAGGACCATCCTGTTGCTTGTATTTGCTGCTTTACAATCATGCTGGCAGTATTTTCGTGTAGTAATCTTTGAGCTCTCCTCCTTAACTCAAATGTATGCAATCTTCATCGGCAGGTGGCAATAAACTGGTGCATATGCATGGGCACCATTCCAATACCCGGTGTGAAGACAGTAAAACAAGCGGAGGAAAACTTGGGTGCTCTTGGTTGGCGTCTCAGTTCGGAGGAGGTGTCTCAGCTAGAATGCGCGGCGCAAGAGTCGCCACGAAAAATGATCCAGAACATTTTTCAGACCAGATGATTTTTTTTTTTGTTACATGTGATTTTAAACCAGATTAAAATTTCATTTCATACAGTGTTAACACTTGGCAGCTTTGTCTATAACAGCATACCAAACCCATTGGACTTGCTTCTTGTCTTCCACTGTTTGAACGCATGGATAAACTTGGGGGTAACCGTTAACGACTTAACGTGCTGTAAGGTCTTAAGACATTTTAATTATTAGGTTATCTTTGGTACACTTCTCCAAAGAAATACTATTTGAAAAATGATTTCTGAGCAAAAGGTGATTTCTTTTGAGCAGAAAAAAAGTATTAGTTATAACAGGAGTGTATCCTATCGGTGTCAGTCATAACCAGTACGGTATACACTATGAGTTGAGTTGTATTCTTCCAGTCATGTGTATAAAATGATTCAAACCTATGCCGCTTAGTGCTCAGCATGTCCAAATCCTAAATACAACCTTAAACCACTAAGTTATCTTAGCTCTTTTAATAATAAGTGGAATAAAATAATTTTTATTAATTTTATTATTTATATATAATTTATATAAATAATACATAATTATGTTTAACAATTTCAACTAAAAATTAAAAAGAAAATATTCAAACTTAGTATTTTATAAACTAACGGAAAAAGTAATCTATCAAATCCACATTAAAATCAGAATATGATTTTAATCTTAAGAAATTTATACAAATTACATATTAATAATAGAATAATTATTTTAATACTTAAAATATATAAATTTGCACATGATATGTAATTATGTATCTTAATATATATATATATATTAGTATTTTAATTTATTATATTAAATAACAATATACTTATCATTTACAAAAATATTTTAAAATATAATATTAAATTGAATCTATCAAATCTACTAATTTACATTTATATAAAAAATGATTTTTAATTTCAGAAAAATTATATAAATTAAAATATTAATAATGGAATAATTGATATAATAATTAAAATATAATAGGTGCATATATTTTGTGTCTTGGACTCTTGATTGATGTATTATCAATAAAATTATATGATACCTATGCATCCCATGATATTGATTGTAATGTATTTCTTTTTTATATACTTCATTAAAATATACATTTCTTATGTATTTATACATTATTTGTGGTTAATTAACCTTAAATTTAGTATTATTAATGTATTTATATTCATGCATTTCTAAAGCATATCTTTATTTATATCAATATCCATATTTGAGTTGTCCAATATGATACCCGATACCTATACTTTGATCCTTGAAGTTTAAGTTTGAATAGTGTTCAAAAATTTTAATTTATTATTTTTAGAATTACAAAATTCTATCAATCATGTCATCACATCTTTTTATATCAATGGAACCAATAGATTGCTAAATAAAAACAAAATACAAAGAAACTAGTTTCCTTGGACATTCAAGTCTTGGTTGTGATATGAAGGGAGGCTCTCCAATCTTCTTCCCTATCGCGCTTTCTAGTATGGTCTTTCTTCTTCTTCCCCCCTTATATTCTTCTTCTCTGCACTTTGTGCTTCTCATTATGGATGATTCAGGAGATCGAACTTAGATTGTTGTAGAGGCTCAGTTTGTAAGGAGTACAAATGTAAATATGTAGAGTGCAAAACTTTATATTTTGTATTATTTTGTATGCATTTGTGCGGTACATATTTGCATTTGTACTCTTTCCAAAGTAAGCTTGAGGAAGATATGAAAGCTCCGATTGTTGTTGATTCCATTGCGGGGCTCCTCTCCCCGACACCATTACAACCAGTCACTGCAAAAAAGGGTGAAATCAAGGGCCCCAAGGACTGGCGAAAGTGCTTAGTGATGCGAGTGTTGACAGACAGAGAAGTCAAGATGCCAAGTCTTAAGGCCTACTTGAAGCAGGCATGGAACTTACACAGTACCTCGAATATTTCTAAGTTTGAAGGAGATAGTTGGCTGGTTTGCTTCAAATCCTTAGCGGACAGAGAGGCTATTGTGACTGGTGGTCCCTGGAGCTTCAACGAGGATCTACTCATTCTTGAGAGGAATATCTATCTGGATTTAGTTGTTTGGTTTACCAGTGGAATATCTATCTGGTGAAGTTGGAACCTCAATCGCTGCTTCCATTGGCACTCTGCATGCACCCGAATCAAAAGACATCGATCGGTGGAGTAAAACATGAGAGGTTGCCAAGGTTTTGCCACCTTTGTGGCAGGATAGGTCATACCTTCGCATCATGCTCACTCCGATACAACATGGAGGAGCATATCGCAAATGTTACAGATCCGGAGTTTATTGTGAAGATGAAGCGGATGTTAATTCCCAAATATGGGGACGGAATTCCCAAGGAGTATTTTCAAGGTATCTTCTCTTCTAGCTCACCCCAACCAGCTAACTTGAATCAATATTTTAATGGTGGTGAAATCACTTCAGAAGACAATGGATTTCTTTGTCGAGTCCCATCTTTTGAGGAGATAAGAGAGACGGTCTTCTCTCTTGGATCATTAAAGGCACCGGGGGACCTGATGGTTTACCAGCTGTTTTTTACCAATCTAGTCAACAATTGGAGAAGAATTAACTGCTTTTGTCCAACAAATTTTCACACAAAAATCCTTCCACCACTCCCTCAACCACACCTATTTGACTCCAATCCCAAAAAAGCATAACCCGATTCATCCTTTGGATTACAGACCCATTGGCCTTTGTAATGCTATATATAAGGTGGTGGCAAAAATTTTGGCAATCAGATTGAAAGGATTTTTGCATAAGATCATCTCCTTAATTCAAAATGGCTTCATACCCGGCAGGCAAATGGAAGGGGGGAGCTGATCTTTTCATGTTGAAGTTAGATATGACCAAGGCGTATGACAGGGTGGAGTGGTCCTTTTTAAGTCAAGTTTTTTCAAGGTATGGGTTTCTCATTTGATTTCTGCGATTTAATTAAATTATGCATAGAAACAACATCCATTTTAGTGTTGATCAATGGTACACACAAGGATGTTTCGCCCATCCCGGGGACTCCGGCAAGGGTGTTCGTTATCTCCCTTCCTTTTCATTATTATGGCTGAAATGCTCTCCAAAATGTTAAATGTAATAAAAAGCCAGACCCTTATCAAAGGACTCAAAGTGGGAAGGAACAACATGGAAGTCAACCTGTTCATGGGATGGGCCGGGCTTTGTTTATGTATAAATAGAATACATTCAGGACCAAGCCCGGCCCGACCATCGGGCTTAGGTCTTGAGCCCAAGCCTAATCAGAAATTTGAAATTAGAATTTTTTTCTTTTTTATTCAATAAAAAGTATTTTATTTATATTAAAAATTTTTAAAATTAAAAAATAATAAACATCTCACTATTACTTAAAAAAAGAGAACATAGAAAAATATTATATATATATATATATATTTTTATTATTTAATATATAGTATCATATTGGGCTCGGACTCGGACTGAGCTTTTTTGAGAAAACTTGAGCCCAGCTTGAAAAAAAGTCGGGCCCGATGCTTTTGACCCGAGCCCAAGATCACGGACCCAAAATTGTAACCAAACCTGACTTGTAACAAACTGCGCCGGGATAGGCCATCGAGCTACTCGGCCCATGAGCAGGTAGGTCTATTCACAGATGATGTTGTCATTTTTGGACAAGCAAATCCCATGAAAATCCAACGGATTAGAGATGCACTTGATTTATATAGTAGCTGGTTTGCACGAGCAATCAACAATCAGAAATCGACAATTTGCTACAGTCCAAATGTTCACCAACGTCATCAGCGGTTGCTCTCTAGGCTATTAGGGGTTAGCGCCAAGAAGGAAAAAGATAAATATCTTGGTAGCCCCCTGTTTGTTGGAAGGAATAAAAAGGACTCGCAAAAGTTTATAGTGGAAAAAGTTAAATCCAAATTAAGTGGGTGGAAAGCCAAATTATTATATCATGCCAGGAAATTAGTCCTAATTAAATCCACCCTATCGGCCATCCCAGTATACCACATGACCACAAGTCTGATTTCGTCAAATGTGTGTGACCAAATTGATGCAATAATCTGGACTTTTGGTGGGGTTTCACAAATAAATTACCTCATATTTATTTAAAAGTGTTGTTTGACTTCACTCTACAAAAAGATAGAGGTGGGTTAGGGATTAAAAATATCAAAAGCAACAATCTAGTACAACGGTCAAAGATGAGTTAGAGATTGATATCCCAACCTAACAACTTGTGGGCTCAAATTTTGAAGCAAAAATACTTCCCTAATGGCAATTTCTGGGAGGCACAGTGTCCCTCAACTACGTCCACTACATGAAAGGCTATCTGTGCAATGCGGGAACTCATCTGTTTGGGAGCATGTTGGACTGTTGGTAATGGGAAAGACATTAAAATTTGGAAGAATACTTGGATACCAAGTCTTCCCACCTTCACCTCGCCCCGGTAGTAGAGGGAATGAAAGACATGAGGGTAGTGACTCTAATAGATCCAATAACCAAAAAGTGGGATGAATAGAAATTATCACTTTTGTTTGATACGGTTACGGGGAATGAAATAAAAAAGATATCGCTATGCCTTCACGGGGAAAGAATCAGTTATAAATTGGGGTGGCCTCACCTTCCTCCTCAACTTTGAATCAGACTTGGAGAAGATTGTGGGCCTTAAAAGGACTACCACAGAGAGTGCAACTCTTTTCATGGCGTTGTCTAGCTGGAGCGCTACCGCTTTGTACCCATCTTGCTGCCCGGAGAAAGAATGTGGATCCCAGTTGTTCACTTTGCGAAATGCAGGAGAATCAGCATAACATTTATTTCTTAAATGCGATTTTTCGATGAATGTGGTTCGGATCTAAACTCTCCATAAGATTGGATTTGGTCCAATGCACCTTTAGAGAGTGGATTCAATGGTGGTTCGAGCAAGCGGGCAACAATAAGTACAGTGTGGTGGCTGAAATTCTGTTCACGTTGTGGTGCATTTGGAAGGCAAGATGTGCCTTTCTCTTTGAGAATGCTTCATTGGATCCAAGGAGAGTTTGGATGCAAGTTTCATGTTTAGTTGAGGATTATGAGTATGCCCACAATGGCCCTTGGCTTGACGGAAATGGTGAGGAATTGAGATCTCACCCCCATTCGTCACCCTCATCACCTCATGGTCACGACCCCCACAGGTGCTTTTAAGGTTAGTGTGGACGGGAGTTTATGCACTAACAAGGGAGGAGTCGGGATCATAGTAAGAGATTTTAATGGAGACTTCGTTGTTGCTGGTGCAACACCGGTAGGAGCTAGTTCCCAATGGAAGCGGAAGCGTTGACTTTGTTGTACAGTTTACAATTAGCAGCTCAATTTCGTCTATAGAGAGTTTTCCTTCAAGGAGATTCGTTACAAGTAGCACAGTCCCTGTCAGAGGTTTCTTCAACAACTCCTTCACGCATTAGAACCATAATCGCCAACTGCAGAGCACTCCTTCATCAATTTGAAGAGATTCAAATAATTCACATCCAACGTTTGGGAAACGAAGTAGCACATCTTTTAGCTCAAGAAGCTTTACATCTCTCTGTTTCAAAGCAGTGGCAACAGACTCCTTCGTGCATTCGAAATACTTTGGTCGAGGAGGCTATTCTAAGTGGTGTTGGTCTCAACAATTTGTAATCCTGCCTACGAGCCAATATATACACACACAAAAAAAAAGAAAGTCTTGGTTGGCCAAAACCTGAAGCCAACTTGGACAACCATTGATGAAAGTTCTAGAATCTTATGGACCCCTTTTAGATAGCTGATAGGCGATATTATTACCAAATTTATTAACATGGACAAAACTAACATCCTTTTAGAAACATCAAGAATATCTTTATAGCAAAATAAACCATCCAACGCCATGGGCAACACAGAGGACTAAAGTATTAGTATCAAATATCAAATTGGACAACTTGGTATGGATATAGACACAAATATGTTTTGGAAACACATGTATATGAACGAAAGATATAGAAACACTTGTATACGCTAGGAAAATACATACAAATTCGGTAAAGACATCAATAATACCAAATTTAAGGTCAAAATAATTACAAATAAGGTATAAATACATGGAAAATGTATATTTTAATGATAAATATGAAAAAATATATTACAATTAATATAATGAGATGCAGACATATCATACAATTTTGTTGATAATTTACCACTTAAGAGTCAAAGACTCTGTCATATAAATTTTCACAAATTAACGTATTAATTGACTTAGGTGTAAAGTGACTTGGGGTTTGAATCACTCCAACTACAAACTTTTTAATATAATGACACACATATCAATTTTATTGGTGCGTATCAATATTTTAAACCTTGCATTTAACCTTTTATAAACATCAAGAATATCCCTACAGTAAAACAAACCACCCAATTTCAGCTCATAAGACTTTCTATTGATTACTTCAACGAGGAGGAGATAGTCATCACAATTACCCCTCTACATGCCTAACACAGTGTAATCACCAAATTGATGAATCATTTCTTGGATTTTGGGGAGTTGTTTGCTGTTCAACTAGGAAATGCGCCATGTCTGGCCCCTTCCTATATCATTTTCTTTATTCATCCTTCCCCTATATTGAAAGGGTTCTGATTATGATAGGAAAAAACTTGTAACCGAAAGTGGTAATCAATCGGATAGTATTTATCAAAATTCATCGGTCTCAAATCATAGAGAGATTTGTATTTGTTGATTGATTGATGAATGAAACTACCCTTTTGGCTTCTTAGAAAAACTAATAAATGGGGCCTATACTAGTTTTAATTTTTAAGCCACTTCATTTGTGAATTGTGATGCATAAAACTCATTTCCAAATTCCGCTTCACTTCATTAATAGTACTATTAAGCATGCACGTGCTTTGTACGTAGAAATTCTAAAACTCATTTCCAAATTCCGCTTCACTTCATTAATATTTTTTTATTTTTTATTATTAATTGGATGTAGATTCAAAAATCCAAATTTGATTATATAAGCACATCATCCAAATATGCAATAATTTGATTGAATTGTGAAGTTTCAAGTATCATTGGCATAACTACCTGCTTGGCTAGATTCTTCTTTTTGTAATGTTTTATTTTTTCTAGTGTATCTTTTTTTGTTCATTTATTAAAGAAATATAAGATTTAAATATAGAGAAATGAATGAGGTCAAAAGTAATAGTTTAATTTACAATTTAAATCTTACAATTAAATAAGGACTAAATTAAAAAATGAGTAGTTTAGTCAAAAGAAAATTCCACAATCTTATTTATAATTTTAACTGTATTGTAAATATAGAATTATAGACGTGCTCAATTTTTCTATAATTTTTGTATTTTTGTGTGTAAAAATAATTTTGGTATGTCACATTTGTTTAATATGATAATTATATAATATTATACATGTGCTTGAATGTTTTTTTTTTTGTAAAAGTATGTATTTTTTTTACTTTTATATTTCATTAATTTTTATTATTAATTTATGGCATTAAATGTTAACACATTTGATCCAAAAGTTAAATTATTGATATTTTCCAAATAGTAAAATAATTTCATTTTTGGTCAATTCTAAATTATGTAATTCATTTTCAATATCAATTAAAAAATTCTTGTTTGTTACACTTATTTTTTAATTTGTTTAACAAAAATATCATGAATGTGTCTAACCTTTTTTTATAATTTTTTGTAATTTTATATTTATTTCTATTTTAAAAACTTTATTACCTAACTTTGACTTCATAGGTTAATCAATTTGATTCGGATGGTTGAATTACTTAGCCACTACTTGGATAAAGAATGGTTTTGTTTTTGAGTTCAAAAATATATGAGTTTATATTGTTAAAAATATTGACATAGATCTAACTAGTAACATTTATTAATAAAAAATAATTTAAATATAGAATTTAATAAGAGAAAATGAGAGTTAATACCTAAAGTATAAGAGTTGATGGGAGGGAATTAAATGAGAAGGAAAGTAATACTTGAAGTTACATTTTCAATCATTACAATTAGATATGGACTAAATAGACAAATATGAGCATTTTAGTAGCCATTGAAGCTGTAATAAAATGACTTTGATACCCATTCTCAAACAAAGAAATAGAGGATAAATTTACTCCAAAAAATTTCCACTCTGCATCCACACTTTTATATATAGTATAGATATAAAATTTTTGATTATTTTTTATCTAATTTATTAAAACATATAAATAATATGTTAATACAGACAAAATCTGACATGAACAGTGAATACACTTATGTTGAATTTTGATGGGTTGAATGGTCTTGGACTCTTGGTGGGCCTTGGGCCACGAATTGTATTAAGATACGTGCAAGAGGGCCTACAAGAGAGAATGCATTTCATATTCCAAACATATAGAAAAAATGTTCAGCATAAAAATAATCTTTTCTCATTTGTCTTACATTTCTATCTTATCTAATTCTCTTGTTAGGCTTCAATTGTTTGTAAAACATATGTCCAGTCCTCCCTCCTCATTCCTTAGTTTAAGAATATTGAACATTGAGCTTTTTTAACTGCAAAAAGGGAATAATTTCTTAAAATAAAGAATGCCAAATACAACCTAAGTATTTAAGACAATATAAATGATGTGAGAACCTTATGGTGAATAGAAGTGTTCATTCTTAGTCTGGTCCAGAAACCCCGTTTGACCCAGCCCCACAAATTTCCAGGCATGAGCTCAAGATTTTGTGCTTAGGCTTGGCCCGACCTAGGGCCAACACTAAAGCTGTCAACAGGTCTAGCCTGGGTCGGAACAGTGTGTCAAAATGTAGACCCAGAAACATTCCAATTATTAATCGAGGTATACTGACATCTATAGTTATTTATATAGATAACAACTTGAATTAATAAAAATAACAGTAAATTAGTAAACTATTTATATGTAATAAATCAAGTGATTTTAACTAAAATTATCTTACATATTATCTATCAAATTTATCCTTTTATATATAAAATATATTAAAACTTACAAGAAAGTAAGGAAACTTTATATATTATTAATAAAATAATCAGTTTGGGTTTGTATTAATTTAGAACAAAAAGAATTAGAACTAAACCAATTATTAATTAGACAAAACCTAGAACCAAAACCGCTATAATTGGTTTGATTGGTTGGACAAAACCGATTCATTGAGAGCCCTATCCAACACACTATGCAAATACATACACATACACAATTTATTTTTATATTATATCACATATTATATAAATACATATTACAAAATGACACATAATATATTATATAATATTATGTTTATATAAACTACAAATTATATTTTATACATATATTGTAGGTTTTTGAGTCTTGACTCGTCGTAATAGACTAAAGACTTGATATCAAATCTCGTTACCATCCAATCCGGATCAGGTAGTTACACACTGACACTATGATCACTTTGCAATGTATTTATCCGTATTTATAATACCGTTCTTGCTAGATCCAGAATGCCGCCACCAAAGATTAGGCTACTCTTATTGTATAGTCCCATGAAGACAAAAAGTATTAATGACATAACCCAATAGCGTGGCTGGGCCTGGGTCACTGCCCTATCATTGATGCTAAACTTGGACCAGCTCATGATCATACCTAATGTACATATTTACTCTTTCAAGCAGAAAAAAACAAACGGAACCTTAGGCTGCATTTGGAAACGATGCAAATGGAGTGTAAATCCCGATTCAGCTTAAATTTATACTCTAGTTCAGTTTTTATTGTGCTTGGCAATAATGCATTTATGTGTTGATAAATGGCAGACAATGTATTTTCTGTTGCTACCCAGTTTGACCGAGAGCAATAGGGTAAATTCGCTCCCGAGCTCTGAGGGCTGGCCGAAGGCTTTGATGGTTCAAAGGAGGTACGTCGATGCTGAGAACAGTAGGCCGAGGCGGATCGTCTCTGAGTACTGTGGAAGTTGAAGGCTTATAGCCGAGGGTTGTCGGTTGAGTGGTGAAGTCCCTTGGAGTTTGAGGTTTTGCAAGACAATAGATGTCAGAGGCCCCGGGTGAGAATCCAAGGCAAAGGCTCTGACGATCAAGTTAGCATGAGAGCTAAAGGGAGGGAACTGGTGCAGACGAGGGCTCTAAGGAGGGTGCTTGTATGCACTAGGCTCCCAGGGGGCAAGGTCCTTCACTTAAGTTTAGAGTTAGAGCGGGAATTCAGGATCCTTTACCTTGAGGGGGGTACCTCGTATTTATACTTGAACTGCCCAGAGGTTGGTGGGGATGGACGCCCCCGATGAGCTTTGTATGAGGGCGGTCAGCGGGAGAAGTGGGGATGCTGGGGCGCTCTGGTATTGGCTCTATACGAGGGGAGCAGGGTAGCCCTCGCCGTTCTGGACCGGGACCCTGGCTGGCATCTGTGGGTTGGGCCAGGTTACCCTACATCACTTGCCCCCCACTCCCGAGGCCGAGGTGGAGACTTCGGCTTCGGCCAATGGGAGTAGCAATGGTGGGCGCCAGTGGGCCCGGTGACTAAGGGGTACCTTGCAGTGGCGTCGAATTTCTCATGCCTTCATTTGGTCCGTCTTTCGCGAGCGGAGGACAAGGTTGCTAGCACACTTTGGCCCTTTGGGAAGGTCAAGTGGCAGGGCCTCGGGAGAGCCGAGCCCATGCCTTCTCATACTAGAAGCTCGAAGGTGCATGCGGTGCTAGCGCCTCGGGCTAGCGTGTGGGGACCATGACCAACACGGATTTGGAGGCCAGGTGAGACTTTCGTGTGTGGAACAGCCTTTTGGGTAGACCGGTGTGCGTGTTTTCCGGGTTAAAGGGCCCGAACCGGCGGGTCAGGGTGAACTGGTCCATTGGTTCGCCTGGGATGTCATTTCATCTTCCGAGGGTGCACGCCTAGGGATACGATGCGGTTGGGCTGCTGATATGGAGGTTTTCGTGGCCGTTGGATTCGTCGCGATCTAAGCCGTTGCTTGGGTGTTGTTTCATCTTCCGAGGTTGGGCGCCAAGTGGCGTGCCACAGTTGGGTTTAAATAGGGGCAATCGTGCTGATTTTTCTCCGTCATTTGTCTCTAGGCGCCCTTGCTATCGAGTGAACTCTGCTCTCAAACTCTTAGTCTTTTGAGACACCTCGCTTTCATTTTCCTCACCCTCGTCTTTTAGGTAACTTTCGCACCATGTCTTTCTCAGACTCGGGCCCTGAGTGTTATGAACTTCCGAGCGGTTTGGGAGGGAGCTCTTCCCTTTCTCCCTTAGGTTCTTCGTTAATTGCATCCCCTCGGCGGGAGGTGATGGTGCTGTAGGAGAGGGTAGCCTCTGGGGGAGCCGAAGGTAGCAGCTGAGGCAATGGCGAGGGCTGGTCTTCCGCGTCCAGAGTTCGAGAGTTCTCTGGGTGTGGATCAGATCAAGTTCCTGGCTAAGTAGTATTTCATCCCCTGTACCTACACTATTAGGGTACTTGACGTAGGTGACCGGCTGTGGATTCCCGAGGAGGGGGAGATCTGCGTCTACCAACACTTCCTCTAGTTCGGCCTTAGGTTCCCCCTTCATCCCCTGACTTTCGAGCTGTTGAGGTGGTACGGGATCACCCTCAACCAACTGGTCCCAAACGCCCTCAGGACTATGGTGGCGATGTTGGTGGTGGCTTGGCTCTAGGGAGTTGAGTTGATGCCGAAGCTCTTCCGAGCCTTATTCATGCCGAGGAAGCATACTTCCGAGGCTGGTATGTACTATTTCTAGCCCCGTAGGACTAAGCCCGTAGACAACCCTTCGTCTGTTCGCAATTGGAAGAGTAAGTTCTTCTTCCTATCTTGTCTCGAGGGATGGTCTTTCAAGTCAAGATGGGGAGAAACTTGCCTGATTGTGGAGAAGAGTGCCCCCTGCTTACGAACGAGGAGGCTACTAATCTCGCTCACCTACTTGTACTGGGGAGAGTCCGAGCCCAGCCCTTGATGGAGGAGGAGCTTCCGCTGGTGTTCGCGGGGCTCAGTCCTGCTCCCCTCGGTAGGAGAGGTCTTGTAGTTTCTTTAACATGCTTCCCTCATCTTCGGCTATTGTACTGATGCTCTCCTTTTGCTTGTAGAGATTCCAATGGACGCCAAGAATTTGCTACTCGAGAATGCTCGTGCCAAGCAGAAGGCTCATGCAGAGAAGAGGGCAGCAAGGCAGACGTCGAAGTGGCCTGCTGATGGAGCTGCTCAGCCACATGCCCCTGCCAAGAGGGCTACTTAGCAAGTCCCTGCCAAGGGGAAGAGGCATGCCGAAGGGGCCCAGAAAACGGTGGAGAAGATGGCTGATAGGCTGAGAAAGCCCACCGAGGGAGCTGAGAGGACGGGTCAGGAGAGGCTTGCGAAAGGGGCCCTAAGGGAGCAGCCACCGCGGAAGGTGGCCCACACTGCGCATCCAGCCGGGGACTCCTCGCAGAGGCCTATCCTGAAGGAGTGTCCAACGGGGTCCTCCTCCACTCCCCCATCCATGCAGGGGCCTGCCGTGGGGGGCGAGGGGTCCTCCTAGGTCTTCCGACCATAGTGGTCAGTCTGTGAGGGGGACTCCATTGATGAAGAAGGGGTTGGCCAGGCCATGGTAAGTGGGGCGATCCTCTCGCGAGATCACTACCGTATGATGTAGAGCGAGCTGCGGACTGTGTATGATGAGGGGTTGTACCATCTAGCCGAGGTAACCTTAGTGTTTACGCTTCGCCCTGTAGTTACTTTTCTATGAACATACTAATGGCTTATGTTGCAGGCTTGCCTTCACTTCGTCCGTTTGGGGGACCGGACGAAGTTGACACTATCTCGCCTGGACAAGCTAGGGAAGGAGAAGGAGAAGCTCCAGGCCACTCTCACCACCGTCGAGAGCAGGCAGGACACCTTTCGAAGGGGTTACAGGGACGAGCAGATTTGCTGAGAGAAGGCAGAGAACAAGCTAAAAGAGCTAAAGGCCCTCTTCAGCAAGGAGCAAGAGAAGAGGGTTCGTCTCGAGAGCATCATTACCGAGGCAGAGTGGCGAGCTTCTGAGGCCGAGGGGCGGACGGCCAAGGCGGAGAAGAAGGCTGCAGTGGCGATAGAGGAGTGGGAAGCTAAGGCGGCTATTGAGGTGGTGGAGGCTTTCAAGAAGTCTCTCGAGTACTGGCAGGCCCTTGTTGAGTACACTTCTGCGAGCTACCTGGATGGGATCGAGGACACCAAGAAGGTCGTCCAGCAAGTGATGCCCGAGTCTGATGTTGACAGGCTAAAGGTGATCCCCGAGTCTCCTTCGGCTTTGGTTGCAGTTGCTGAAGGCATCGAGGTCTCTGCTCCCCCTCTTCTGGCTGATGGCGATGCTTAGTGGGGCTCTTTCGACCTTCTCTGCTTTCTCCCTTTTTTTGTGATTGCAAATGTGCACGGCCTGAGAGGCCGTAAAACTTTGTTTGTAAAGGCTCAATACTTGAAGTTAATGAAAAAATCATGCATTCTTTTTGTTCTGTGCATTGTGTTATCCCTTTCTTCTTTCTTTACTTCTTCTTTCTTCTTCTTTGTCGAGGGGTCCCTGCCCCTTCCAACGATGAGACCACAAGGCATACACAAAAAGTAGCTTGTGCTGGCTCGTTATACGCACGCCTTAGGTTGTTAGGAGGGAGAGACCGAGGCAGAGCCGCGTGACCGAAGTGCGGCTCACCTAGCCTAATTCCTTCTAAGTGTTCACTTGGGCAACGCCGAGGTGGCCTACTAAAATGTGGGTGAGAGGCCGAGGCAGAGCTGAACCTTGCTTGGCTCCCTTCCTCCCGTGGTTGCTTAGGCAAAGCCGAGATGGTTTGTCGAACTATGGGGGAGGGGTCGAGGCAGAGCCGAAGCTCGCCTGGCTCCTCTCTTTGAGTGGTTATTTCGATGAAGCTGAGGTGACGCTCTAAGGAGGTCGGGGTCTCGGGCCAAGGTGAACTGCTGAGTTAGTCGGGGTTGCCACCTTTAGTTAATCGCGCTGTGTATAAGACCAAGAGGCCATCGGCTGCCAAGGCGAGAAGTGAGGCGTGTGAGGCCTCGGCCGTCCTGGGATAATTTGGGGAGGTGTTAGGGTGTTTTCTATTAGTAATATACCCTAGTGACGGTCCGACACGAGTGCATGGTCCTCGGGAGAGGCTATGTGTCTTGGCCAATCGCGAAGCCGAGGGGTCTTAGAAACTTAGTAAGAACATGCGATAAGCTTTGAGCTGAAAAGGAACTTCACTTCATTCATTTATTACTTCATCAAAAAATTACTCATTTGTAGTATATTTGGAGGTTCTCCGAGTTCCACATCCGAGGGATGAGTCTTCCATCTAAATGTTCCAAACGAAAGGTGTTGGGGCCGATGACTTGCTTGATCCTATTGGGGCCTTTCCAGTTGGGGCCCAGCTTTCCCACATTGGGTTCGGGGACCATGACCTTCTTGAGGACGAGGTCTCCCTCTCGTTAGTGTTTTTTTTCTTTTCACTTTTGAGTTGTAGTAGCGATCCATTCTTTGCTGGTAGGCAATCATCCTGATCTGTGCCTACTCCTGGGCTTCTTCTAGTAGATCCAGGTTTACTCTAATTGCTTTGTTGTTCTCGACTTCATTGTATGCTTCAATTCGGAGTGTCGGCTGGCTGATTTCTGCTGGGATAACTGCTTTTGTATTGTAGGTCAAGCCGAACGGGGTCTCTCCCGTGGTCGTCCGAGGTGTGGTTCGGTATGCCAGAGGACACTGTTTAGCTCATTAGTCCATAAGCCTTTGGCTCGGTCTAGTCTGGTCTTTAGTCCATCGAAGATTGTCTTGTTGGTGACCTCGGGTAGGCCATTTGTCTGGGGGTTGCCCACCGAGGTGTACTGCTACTTGATGCTGAGGGAGGCACACCACTCCCGGAACTTGGCGTCGTCAAATTGCTTCTCGTTGTCGGTTTCTAGAATGTGGGGGAGGCTGAAGCGACAAATGATGTTTTTCTAGAAGAAGCTCTGAATTGCTTGAAGTGTGATGATTGCTAAGGGTTCGGCCTCTACCCGCTTAGTAAAGTAGTCCATAGCGATGATGAGGTATTTCCTACCCCCCGTTGCTTGAGGAAAGGGGCCGAGGAGGTCCATCCCCCACTTGGCAAAGGGCCAGGGGCTACTAAGATCTGAGAGGGTGGTGGCTGGCTGATGGCACAAGTTGGCATGTCTCTGGCATTGGTCACACTTCCGTACCAACTTGACTGCATCCTTGTGAAGGGTCGGCCAAAAGTACCCCCGTCTTAGTGTTTTTTGGGCTAGGGCTCTTCCGCTGAGGTGGTTGCCGCAGATGCCTTTGTGAATTTCTCGGAGCACATACTCGCCCTCCTCCTGGAGGAGGCATCGGAGGTAAGGCAAGGTGAAGGATCTTTTGTACAACTTTCCTTCCCACAAGGTTAGTGGGTTGCTTGACGTCAGAGCCGTCTTGCTTCATTTCTTTCTTCGGACAGTCTCTCTGTCAATAGGAAGCTGATGATGTGGTCCATCCATGATGGTTCAGCCTCTACTAGAAGAATTTGGGTCTCTTCTATAGAAGGCCGAGGTAGCTTTTCCAAGCGGACAGTCCGACCGAGGGCTGCATCCAAGGTGCTTGCCAACTTAGAAAGGGCGTCAGCTCTTGTGTTCTCGGCTCATGGAACTTGCTACAGGGAGAAGCGCTGGAAGTGATGGGCTAGCTCTTGAATTTTGGCGAGGTACTTGGACATGCTTTGCTCTCTGGCCTTGTACTTGCCATTGACTTGGTTCACTAGTTGTGAGTTGCTGAAGGCTTCGACGTGTAGGGAGCTGAGGTCTCTGGCAAGCTGTAATCCGGCAAGTAGAGCCTCATACTCGGCTTCATTGTTGGATGCTGGAAGTCGAACCTTAGCGCATATTCTATGACTGCATTGTCTGGTGTGAGGAGGATGAGGCCTGCTCCACTTCCTTTGGTGTTGGACGAGCCATCAACGAAGAGTCTCCATGCGGGATGGGCTTCCTCAACCGGACGCACCTCCTCTGCTTCATCTTCGAGGGGTCGGCCGAGGGGTCTGCTGAAGGTACATTTTGCTACAAAATCAGCCAAGGATTGCGCTTTGATTGTGGGCCTTGGTTGATACTGGATGTCAAATTTAGACAACTCGACTGCCACTTAACTAGGCATCCCGAGGTCTCAGGTTTGGTGAGGACGACCTTAAGGGGTTGGTTCATTAGAACCACGATAGTATGACTTTGAAAATACGGCTTGAGCTTTCTAGCCGAGATGACGAGGGTGAAGGCCAATTTTTCCACTTCGGGATACCTGGTTTCGGTATCACAGAGGAACTTGTTAACATAGTATATGGGTCTCTGGACAACATCATCTTTTACTAGGACCGAGCTGATGGTCTCGTCCCCTGCTGACAAGTATAAGTACAGGGTTTCCCCTGGTGCCGGCCAAGCGAGGAGGGGAGGGGAGGCGAGGTATAGCTTTAGTTCATCAAAGGCGTGTTGACACTCCTCCGTCCACTGAAAATCCTTTAGCTTTCAGATGGTGTGGAAGAAGGGAAGGCAACAGGTAGCCAACTTTAACATGAAGTGGTTGAGAGCAGCTATCCGGCCGGTGAGTCTCTGAGTTTTCTTCACCGACCGAGGGGGCGCCATATCCAGTATGGTTTGTATTTTCTCAGGGTTGGCCTCAATGCCTCTTTGAGTGACGACGAAGCCTAAAAACTTGCGCACGGTAACGCTGAGGGCACACTTGCTCGGATTAAGCTTCATGTTGAACCTGCATAGAGTACCGTAGGTCTCGGCTAGGTCCGAGGTGTGTGCTTCGGCTTTCAGGCTCTTCACTACCATGTCATCCACATAAGCTTCGATGTTCCTCCCCATTTGGTTTTCGAACACTTGGTTGACGAGGCGTTGGTAGGTGGCCCTTGCATTCTTGAGGCCAAACAACATCACTTTGTAGCAGTAACTGCCGTGCTCAGTAATGAACGAGGCCTTCTCCTCGTCCTCTGGGTGCATCTTTATTTGGTTATATCCGAAGAAGGCATCCATAAAGCTAAGTAGCTCATACTCTGCAATGGCGTCGACGAGGTGGTTTATCCTTGGCAAAGGAGAACTGTCTTTGGGGCTAGCTTGGTTAAGGTCTATGAAGTCAATACAGATCCGCCATTTCCCATTAGCCTTCTTTACCAAAACCACAGTGGACAACCAGTTAGGGTAGTGTACCCCTCAGATGAAGCCGACACTGAGTAGCTTACCAACTTCCTCTCCTATGGCCTTCTAACGCTCTGGTGCAAAGTTCCTCTGCTTTTGCCGAACTAGCCTAGAGCTTGGGTCCACGCTCAGCCTGTGAGTGATGACCGAAGGGTCAATTCCGGGTATATCAACAGTGGACCAAGCAAAGACGTCGGCATTAGTTTTGAGGAAACTTACCAGTTCGGATAAGTGTTCAGGGGGAAGGTTGGACCTGACATGGACTGTCTTCTTGGGGTCTGCCTCGTATAGGAGGACTGAGATGAGGTCCTCGTCTGGCTGGCCTCGGCTCGTTGGTTCCTCCTAGGTCGAAGCCCTCTAGTGGTAGTGCTTCCTTGTTCTTGTCCTTCAGCGCTATCACATAGCACTGATGGGCTGTTTGCTGGTCCCCATGAACAATTCTGATACCGTGCTCGGTGAGGAACTTGAGGGCGAGGTGATACGAGGTGGTAGCCCTTGGTGCGTGAAGGGTCAGTCTCCCCATGACAACATTGTAAGGCGAGTCGATCATCACTACCAGAAACTCATTCATCCTCATCACCTGTTGGGGCTCGGTCCCTACCGTGATCGGTAGGGTAATGTTTCCCTCCGGTTTGACCACGTTATCAGAGAAGCTGACCAATGGGACATGGGCTGGCTCGAGGCGCTCAGGCGCGATCTTCATCTTTTGAAAGGCTTCGTAGAAGAGGATGTCAGCCGAGGAACCCGTGTTGATGAGGATCCTCTTAACTATGAAGTTTGTGATGACGATCGAGATTACCAAGGCATCATCATGAGGGACTACGACCCCCTTCAAGTCCTCGTCCGTAAAGGAGAGGGTTTCCTGCTGCTAGGGCTTTTTGGGTGCAGGCCTGTGGATGCTTAACTGCTTGGCATAGGCCTTGCAGACCGAGGCTGAGGTTTCATCTGAGGTCGTGCCCCTGGTGATGATGTCGATGACACTGACTATCTACTGGTGTTGCTGCTACTGTGGTTGTTGCAGGAAGAACGAGGCGCTGACCTCTCCCCCTACGAACTACTTGAGGTGCCCGTGGTAGATGCGGGACTCTATCTCATTCTTCAGATCATAGCAGTCCTCTGTGTCATGCTCGGTGCCATGGTGGTACTTGCAGTACTTCTTAGGATTTCCCCTCTTGGGGTTTCTCTTCATCTTTTCAAGCCACTTCACGTACTTCTCCTCCCAGATCCGCATCAGTATCTAGGCATGGGTGGAGTTAAGTGGCGTGTATTCCTTGTAAGCCAGGGCTGAGGCCGGTGGCTTCTTATTGTCCTTGTCGCTATTGTTGTTGTTGTGGTGGTTATCTCCGCCTTTCCTCCTCTTCTCAGGGGGCCCGTAGTGGCGCTCGGCTTCCCTTTCCTAGTGGTCCCCGGCCGAAGAGGCTTTGGCTGCAATATACTTTTAGGCCTTCTTTAGGAACTCTAGCTTCATCTTCGATAGGTCTTAGTGATCGAGCACTTCAGGGCCGAGTCGGGGCAGAGCTCATTAATGGCAGCATGCATGGAGACCATGGGGTCGATGTAGGACTATAGGCTTTCTCCTTGCTTTTGTTTGATAGACATCAGTGAGACAACGCTCTTCTGGCATCGCCTGCTATTGTCGAAGCGGGCGAGAAATAAATTGGCAAACTGCTCCAACGAACTGATTGACCGGGGTAAGAGGCTGGAGAACCAACGACGGGTGACTGCTCTGAAGGTGGCTTGGAAAGTCTGCCACATCAAGGCGTCGGAGTACCTGTAAAATATCATAAGAGCTCTGAAGCTCTCTATGTGGTTGTCAGGGTTCGAGGTCCCGTCGTACATTTCCAATGTAAGGGCCTTAAAGTGTTGGGGAGAGGCTCAAAGATGATATCTAAGGTGAAGGCATCCATTCTCCTTGTCGGATTGTTTTGGTCGCCCGAGGCATCAGCGCGACTCTCTTGAACTTGGCGGACATTGTCCTTGACGGCCCCGAGCTCGGCTCGCAACTTCGCAATCCGAGGGTCGAGTGGGGCTTTCCGCCCGTCTTTATCTTCACGGGCATGGTGGGGATCCTCATGAACTCTGGAATGCTCCGAGATAGGATTGCGCACCTCCCGTCTGGCACGACGGTCGTTCAGGACGTCGCAGAGGTCTAAGACCGGCGTGACGCTGGCCTTCGGCCCTTGAGTGGGTGCTATGGTGGTCTAAGTGTCCACCCTCATCCCGAGGGTTCTCCCTCTAGCGGCGATGATGTTGTTCAGAAGGCTGGCGGATGTCTTCGGACCGCGCTGGCTCTTCCCACCTTCAACTGGAAGGTTCTTCGTTCCTTTGTGGCAGGTTGATTGCTGCCAAGGGCTCGGCATGGTCATGTTGGCCTTGGTGATCTAACACCCCGACGGGGCGGTCGCCTCGGGAGGGACCTCCTGCTTAGGGGTAGGCTTGTTCCACGCGTTGCGTGAGGTACTCCAGGCGGTCAAGGACGGCCCAGAACTGTTCACTCGTGGCTAGGTTCTGAGCGTTCCTGGCTCTTCGTACCATGGTGGCCATAGCTTAGGAGATCTCAAGTTTGTAGAGTTTTAGGGGATCGTCTTAGCAATATTCACACAAACGGTGCCAATTGTTGCTACCCGGTTTGGCCAAGGGAAACAGGGTAAATTCGCTTCCGGGTTTTGAGGGCTAGCCGAAGGCTTTGATGGTTTAGAGAAGGTACGTTGAGGCTGAAGACAGTAGGCCGATGAGCTCCGTATGAGGATGCTCGTATGCACTAGGCTCCTAGGGGGCAAGGTCCTTCACTTATGTTTAGAGTTAGAGCGGGAATTCAGGATCCTTTACTTGGAGGGGGGTACCCCATATTTATACTTGAATTGCCTGGAGGTTGGTGGAAATGGATGCCCCCGATGAGCTCCGTATGAGGGCGGTTAGCGGGAGAAGCGGAGATGCTGGGACGCTTCGCTATTGGCTCCGTACGGGGGGAGCTGGGTAGCCCTCGCTGTGCTGGACTGGGACCCTGGCTGGCATTCGTCGGTTGGGCCCTCCAACCCATAATGGGCTGAGCCAAGTTACCCTACTTCATTTTCCAATGCATATTTACATAGATAATGAGATGTAAAAGTACATTAATAAGAAGTAAATTTGCATTCAAGTGGATTTTTGATAAAAAATGCATATATTTTATTGTAATTGGTGTTTGCTCGGTAAGAAGATAAAGGTAGAATGACCGATACCCCCAATGTCAGAATTTGTAGGTTCAATGTACGATCGGGGTAGCTGCTAGCTCAAAATTGATGCCAATTCATGGACAGGCGTGGGTGCATAGAGTGTGGGTATCAGTCCATTTAAATGTTTATAAGCCTGTAATGTAAATCAGAAATCTGCATTGAACAAATCCCTACTTTTCCGAAAGATAAATTTGTCAATACAAAACTAACCCACCTTTACGATTTATATGTACCCTTTTACACTCAATATATTTACATTCATACTTGTTTGCATCATTTCCAAATACAACCTTACATTTTAATAATCAAAACTCCAAGAGCAAAACCTCGCTTGCTGTTATAGTACGATACTACCTATGCTCTGTCGTATGGGGTTTTAAATTGAATTCAGATCTGCGCCCCAAAAACGCTTCACAGCCATCCAGCTGTGTATTGGAAACATCTCCCAATGACAAGTATGGGAGATACTTCCAATGCACGTGTGATATGCTGTGGGGCGTTTTTGCG